>NC_062220.1:29554874-29856708 GCF_902686445.1 Sciurus carolinensis | reverse complement strand
TAGAACCAGAGACACAGACCCAGCTCAGATGTGTCTCAGTCTGCAGTCTAGTCCCCCTCTGACTGACCATCAGTCAACAAGTGGAGGTGTTGCTGCCCACTGACAGGGAATATACCCTACCTGAAGGCCATCACCCCTAGAGGGACAGCTTCCTAGTGGAGCACCGCATTCTCAAGTTCCTTCAAGACTTCAGGCTACTGAAGGCTAAGAGGTGAGTTATTGGAAATCTACAGAGACAATATTAGTCAATAGAGGAAATCTGCAATATCTCAGAGTTTCACTACTAGAGGGGTACATACCTGAGCAATATGAGAAAACAAGGGAAGAAAATGTCCCAAACAAACCTAGATGGTATAGCAATAAAATCCAATGACAGCATGGCAGAAGAAATGTCAGAAAGGGAGTTCAGAATGTACATAATTAAAACAATCAGGGAAGAAAACAAGGAGATGAAAGAGCAAATGCAGGCTTTAAATGATCACACCAATCAACAGTTAAAAGAGCAAATACAGGAAGCAAAAGATCATTTCAATAAAGAGTTAGAGATATTGAAAAAAAACAAACAGAAATCCTTGAAATGAAGGAAACAATAAACCAAACTAAAAACTCCATAGAAAGAATAACCAATAGGATAGAACACCTGGAAGACAGAACCTCAGACATTGAAGACAAAATATTTAATCTTAAAAACAAAGTTGAACAAACAGAGAAGATGGTAAGAAATCATGAACAGAATCTACAAGAATTATGGGATATCATGAAAAGACCAAATTTAAGAATTATTGGGATTGAGGAAGGCACAGAGATACAAACCAAAGGAATGAACAATCTATTCAATGAAATAATATCAGAAAATTTCCCAAATATGAAGAATGAAATGGAAAATCAGGTACAAGAGGCTTATAGGACTCCAAATACACAAAATTACAACAGAACCACACCAAGGCACATTATAATGAAAATACCTAACATACAAAATAAACACAGAATTTTAAAGGCTGCGAGAGAAAAGAATCAAATTACATTCAGGGGGAAACCAATACGGATATCAGCTGATTTTTCAGTCCAGACCCTAAAAGCTAGAAGGGCCTGGAACAAAACATTTTTCAAGCTCTGAAGGAAAACAGATGCCAACCAAGAATCTTATACCCAGCAAAACTTACCTTCAGATTTTGAAGACAAGATAAAATCCTTCCATGATAAACAAAAACTAAAAAAATTTACAAAAAGAAAGCCAGCATTACAGAACATTCTCAGGAAAATATTCCATGAGGAAGAGATGAAAAACAATGATGTAAATCAGCAAAGGGGGGAACTACCCTAAAGGAACAACCAAATAAAGGAGAAACCAAGTCGTTTCAAAAAAAAATAATAATAATGAGCCAAATGACCAGGAATACAAATCATATCTCAATAATAATCCTGAATGTTAATGGCCTTAACTCATCAATCAAAAGACATAGACTGGAAGATTGGATTAAAAAGAAAGATCCAACAATATGCTGCCTGCAAGAAACTCACCTCATAGAAAGAGATACCCACAGACTAAAGGTGAATGGATGGGAAAAAACATACCATGCACATGGACACAGCAAAAAATCCAGAGTATCCATTCTCATATCAGATAATGTGGACTTCAAGCCAAAGTTAGAAGGGATAAAGAAGGACATTTCTTACTCTTTAAGGGAAGCATAAATCAGCAAGACTAATAATCATAAATATTTATGCCCCAATAGTGGCTCATCCATATACATCAAACAAATCCTTTTCAATTCCAGAAATCAAATAGACCACAACACAATAATACTAGGTGATTTTAACACACCTCTCTCACCACTGGACAGATCCTTCAAACAAAAATTGAACAAAGAAACCATAGATCTCAATAACACAATCAACAATTTAGACTTAATGGACATATATACAATATACCATCCAACAAAGAGCGAATACACCTTCTTCTCAGCAGCACATGGATCCTTCTCTAAAATAGGCCATATATTATGCCACAAAGCTAATGTTAGCAAATACAAGAAGATAGAGATATTACCTTGTATTGTATCAGATCATAATGGATTGAAATTAGAAATAAATGACAGAGTAAAAAACAGATATACTCCAACACCTGGAGATTAAATAATACGCTATCGTATGATGAATGGATAACAGAAGACATGAGGAAGGAAATTAAAAAATTCTTAGAGATAAATGAGAACTAAGAAACATCATACCAAAATCTCTGGGACACTATGAAAGCAGTACTAAGAGGAAAATTTATTTCATGGACTGCATTCAATAAAAGAAGAAAAAAATCAACAAAAAATGACCTAACACTACAGCTCAAAGTCCTAGAAAAAGAAGAACAGAGCAACACCAAAAGTAGTAGAGGACAGGAAATAGTTAAAATCAGAGCTGAAATCAATGAAATTGAAACAACATAAACAATAGAAAAAATTGACAAGATAAATAGTTGATTCTTCAGAAAAATAAACAAAATTGATAAATCCTTTGCCACACTAACAAAGAGGAGCAGAGAGGAAACCCAAATTACTAAAATTCATAATGAACAAGGAAATATCACAACAGACATGAGTGAAATACAAAACATAACTAGAAGCTATTTTGAAAATCTATACTCCAACAAAATAGAAAATCTCGAAGACATCAACAGGTTTATAGACACACATGAATTACCTAAACTGAACCAGGAGGACATACACAATTTAAATAGATGAATTTCAAGTAATGAAATAAAAGAAGTCATCAAAAGCCTACCAACAAAGAAAAGTCCGGGACCAGATGGGTTCTCAGCCGAGTTCTACAAAACCTTAAAAGAACTCATTCTAATACTCCTCAAAGTATTCCATGAAATAGAAGAGGAGGGAACCCTCCCAAACTCATTCTATGAAACCAATATCACCCTGATACCTAAACCAGACAGGGACACATTGAGGAAAGAAAATTTCAGACCAATATCCTTAATGAATATTGATGCAAAAATTCTGAACAAAATCTTAGCAAATCGCATACAAAAATATATTTAACCCACCACCATCAAGTGGGTTTTATCCCAGGGATGCAAGATTGGTTCAACATCCGGAAATCAATAAATGTATTTCACTATATCAACAAACTTAAAGTCAAAAATCACATGATTATTTTGATAGATGCAGAAAAAGCATTCGATAAAATACAGCATCCCTTCATGCTCAAAACATTAGAAAAAAGAGGGATAGTGGGAACATTCCTTAACATTGTAAAGGCCATCTGTGCTAAGCCCATGGCCAGTATCATTCTAAATGGTGAAAAACTGAAAGCATTCCCCCTAAAAACTGGAACAAGGCAGGGATGCCCTCTTTCACCACTTCTATTCAACACAGTCCTCAAAACTCTAGCAGAGCAATTAGACAGACCAAGGAAATTAAAGAGATATGAATAGGAAAAGAAGAACTCAAACTATCCCTATTTGCTGATGACATGATTATATATTTAAAGGAACCCGGAAATTCCACCAGAAAACTTTTAGAATTCATAAGTGAATTCAGTAAAGTAGCAGGATATAAGATCAATGCTCATAAATCCAATGCATTTTTATACATAAGTGATGAATCTTCAGAAAGAGAAGTTAGGAAAAATACCCCATTCACAATAGCTTTGAAAAAAATAAAATACTTGAGAATCAATCTAACAAAAGAGGTGAAAGACCTCTACAATGAGAACTACAGAACACTAAAGAAAGAAATTAAAGAAAACCTTAGAAGATGGAAAGATCTCCCATGTTCTTGGATAGGAAGAATTAATATTGTCAAAATGGCCATACTACCAAAAGTGCTATACAGATTCAGTGCAATTCCAATTAAAATCCCGATGACATACCTTACAGAAATAGAGCAAGCAATCATGAAATTCATCTGGAAGAATACGAAACCCAGAATAGCTAAAGCAATCGTTAGCAGGAAGAGTGAAGCAGGGGGTATCGTAATACCAGACCTTCAACTAGACTACAAAGCAATAGTAACAAAATGGCATGGTATTGGTACCAAAATAGAAAGGTGGATCAATGGTACAAAATAGAGGAAACAGACACAAACCCAAATAAATACAATTTTCTCATACTAGACAAAGGTGCCAAAAATATGCAATGGAGAAAAGATAGCCTCTTCAACAAATGGTGCTGGAAAAACTGGAAATCCTTATGCAGCAGAATGAAACTAAAACCCCTATCTCTCGCCCTGCACAAAAAAATCAACTCACAATGGATCAAGGACCTTGAAATCAGACCAGACACCCTGCATCTTACAGAAGAAAAAGTAGGTTCAAATCTTCAACATGTTGGCTTAGCATCAGACTTCCTTAACAGGACTCCCATAGCACAAGAAATCAAAGCAAGAATCAATAACTGGGCTAGATTCAAACTAAATAGCTAATTACCGAATTATTCTTACAGAAGTTGTTTCATACTCTGAGTCTTTAGAAGTTAGTTACTTTGATGTTCAAAAATTTAATAAATATTTTTTAAATCTAGCAAGAAACTTTTGGACTTTCATGAACAAATTCTTTTCATGAGTCTTCTTTCCTCCCTTTCAGTTAATGATCACTGTCATATCAACAGAATTAATCTATTTTGAACTGGCATGATATTCCTATATGAACTGGAAATGAAGAAATGGAAATAGAAAGTCAGATTTTTTTCTTTTTACAATTATAATTTTCAAAATGTATTTGTTTTAAAACCTCTCTAGCACTGACAGTCTTATCAAGATCTTTGACGTTAGAAATACCTCATTTATTTTCCACAACAATATCCTTTCTCAATTGATTAACATAATGTCCACACCTTTTAACAAGAGTAACAGCCTCAAAGGTGTGTTTCTCCCCCTGTGAAAGCTGCCCCCATCCCAGGACTTCCACAGAAGTACATTCCAGGTCCCCACTGACCGAACCATCACATGCCACCGTGGTGTGCCCAGGTCCACCCTGCTACCAGAATGGATGGCTCTGTCAGTTCTGCCCCAGCCCCCAGCAATGCCTGAAAAGATGCCACACAAGCCCAATTTTCTGGAAGAGTGTCTGATGATAGTGTTTGTCAAGGGCTTCTACACCTTGCATGTACGATAATTTCTTTTTCCCTTTGGAATGAAATTGAAAAAATAAACTGGGAGACTACAAACACCCATCCCAAGTGCTAACTATACAGTAGCACAAGAAGCGTGCCTGTAGTATTCCATAAGGAATATATATGTGCCTTTTTGCTCTCTTAATGTTTCTATTAATGGATATTTTAAAAATCATACCCCCTCAACTTGCTTTCAATATAGGAATATTTGTGATTGGATATTATAATTTCCTATAGTTTCTGCTTCAGGGAAGGCTAAGAAAAGCATATAAACTGGCATGTTCTCAAAACTCCCTTCTCCTCTTCAAGGTAAATTACCAAGCCATTCCTCACTGTCCATTCCTCTCTTGGAAAAATCCAAAGTTCTCACACATTTTAAAACTGAAGAGAAATCTTTAGGGTAGACTAAGCAGTCGAAATAATGCCCTATTATTACTTAGTATCATCTAGGACACATTTCCAAAGGAACTGCAAAGAGAATCTTGACAGATACATTGAATGTATTGCTTAAAACATTGTTTCGAAGAGCCAAGGACGATTTAGCAACAAGGACACCACGTCTGAGCTCAGCAAGGACTTAACTTCATTTTTACTTCCAATCATGAGGTTCCTTAACCTATGCCTGTGTCAGACTCCCAAACACCAGTAGGAATAGGACTCCAGCTCCTGCACAACGGCTGTCTCATCAGGACTTACCTTGACAGCACTACAAACCACCTGTGTTTGCCACGCCTCTGTTTCCTAGTGAGCCAGAGGGGTCCTCCATCGTTTCCTGATTATTTTACTCTTGTACAGCACCAGGTTCCCACTCACCTAGTCGCACCCCTGCCTTCCTTCCTGTGTGCTCTTTTACTGTTCCTTCCAGAAATATTTTTCATTGGCCCTAATCAGAATATGATACAAATATTTCCTCCTTTAAATTCAACATAGGCTGGGTGCAGTGGCGCACGCCTGTAATCCCAGCGGCTTCAGAGGCTGAGGTAGGAGGATCGCAAGTTCAAAGCCAGCCTCAGCAAAAGCGAGGTGCTAAGCAACTTAGTGAGACCCTGTCTCTAAATAAAACACAAAAATAGGGCTGGAGATTTGGCCCAGTGGTATAGTGCCCCTGAGTTCCATCCCTAGTACCAAATAAATAAATAAATAAATACATAAATTCAACAGAGGAGATGATGCTTGTCCTAACAAAGGGAAATCTACAAGCTATGTTGCACATCATGATCTCTTTTTTCACTCATTTATTTTATTTAAACAATTCTCTACCTTGTCCTCTAATCTTTTAATATTAATTCTTTTAATCATTGTAATTGCTCTCTGAATAGGTACTATTAATATCCCCACTTTACAGGCAAGTAGGTTGAGGAGCATATGAGTTAAATAGCGTGTCTAAAGACACGCCTGTTGAAGTAGAATTCAAAATTTGTTATGCTTCCTCCAACATCCTGCCCCTGTGTCTTTCATCTCCCTCTCTCTCTCCCCCACTCTCTCTCCTTCTTTCTCTTGCTCTCTCTCTCTCTCTCTCTCTCTCTCTCTCTCTCTCTCTCTCTCGTTCTCTCTCTCTCTACTGCATTTTTCCCAACAGCATTAAGTGTGTTATATTTCCCTCATCTAAAAATCAGATGCCCACACTGCCTGCCATCTCTGATGCCACCACACAGTGCCACCTCTGGCCCTGGGTCTTCCTGAATGCTGTTTCCAGGCCTGTGACCCTTGGTTTGTCGTGGTCACCAGATTCACTCCCACTCATTCTTCTGTCTCTTCCTGTAGGTTGTATCTTCAGGGAAGCCTTTTCTGGCCCACACATTAGCTCGAGTTCCCTTTTTAAACCCTGCATAGTGCTCCACACTGCTCCTCATAACACTGTTATCTGCTGTCACAGAGACTTGTCCTACTTTATGACGTCTGTCTTTTCTAAGATAGAGGGTCTGGTCCACTAGTGCATCCCCAAAGCACAGCACAGCCCTTAGATACCAAGAACACGTCTACACATACAACTTAGGGCTGGAATCGCCGTCCACATTTGGAAATCAGGGGGTGGTATTTCCCACCCAAGAATACCTTCAACTGCGTGCACTTCCTGTCAAGACATCCTCCTCGACAGACACATTTCAGCCGTGACTGGCGCCCCCTCTTGACCATACCTGCATCAAGAAAGCAATCTGAGAGTTATCTTCATAATCAGCTTCTGAAGCGTAGAGCCGTTGAAGTAAACACTTGTACTTCAAAAATGCTTCCCGTTGCTTCGCCTCATTCTCAAGGCTGGTGCAGTGGCGACACCGGTATATGTGCTGGGAGGTGGTTGCGATGGCAAATTCCGTAGAAGGCAAATAGAGCTGGCAATTGCGGCAAAAGTGAATCTTCTTGTAAAATTTCAGTGGGTCTTGAGGGACCTAAATAGCAGGAAAAGAAAAATAAAAAGCAAGGTGCAAAAATCAGACCATACACTCATCAGAAGCACTGTGCACTAATGTTTAGAACGAGTTAAAAAAAATTGGTTAATTTAAAAAGTCATATTTCCCCTTAACTTACTAATCTACACAAAGTTTAAATTCCAAGCATTATTCATTTACCCTGTCAAGACTCTACCCAGCGTTTTTTTCCTGTCAGTTTTCTGGTGGTTTGCCACATATTTGTAGGTGTTATGAATAATACAGATTTTTAATATTTTGACTTTTTAAATCGTTCCTGCATATGAGGGCATACACATTTTTCCAAATTTTATTTCTATGCTGTTTGAAGATGAAAAATCAAATCCCCAATTTTGCTATACTACCTTCTATTCCAGTGGATTTATATGTCATCCAAATGATCAGTATTCCCAAGTCTATTTCCTTTCCAGAACTTTCTATAGGAACAGAAATCAACAAAAGAAATACTGACTTCCCACATTAGAAAACACAGTTTCTCTTTTCCATGACATGCATACGCTTTGGGGAATTCTTCCTCTGATTCTACAGCATTCTGGAGCATTTGCCTCCTGCTCCACAATTGTACTCTCAGACCTAACGTAACACTATGCACACAGAAAATGTTTTGAAAATGTTTGTACTTGAATAAGTTAAATATAAGTACATAAAACTAGCATAAGAGTTACTCTTGTGGAATTAAATATATTGATTTCAGTTCAAGATTTAAGCATATATTCTAGGTGCTCAGAAATGATCTAAGTTGCTTCTAGGTTACTGAATTCAATCACAACTTCAACTGCTGTTTGCATGAGCATCAAGTAAGGTAGGAAAAACTGCACACCAGGTTATAAACACTGATTGCCTCAAGGGATTCAAGAGTAGGAAATCAAAGTGAGGAAGGGAGATGAGGAACAAAATATTATAATAGGAGGAAGAAAAATATGGTCATCTCCATGAATGCAAGAAAAATATATTTGATAAATTCAGTATCTATCCCATATTTAAACAAACAAATCAAAAGCAAAACCACTATCAACAAATCAGGAATTTAAGAGACATTCTTTAACCAGATAAAGGGCATCTCCAGAGTTCATTATCTGGGCAGTTCCCTCATTTGTAGCCCTGTGTCCTGCAAATTTTAGCAGTGTTGAACCAACAAGAGTCTTGATCTCTCTCTACAACCCAAGGAATCCTCTCTGTTTGTATAGTAGCATGGACAGTCTTTCAAGGCAGTAAAATGAGGCTACTGTAGGACTGCTCATTTGTTTCCTGTCTCTCAGGAACCACACTCCTTCATTTCCTGGTGTCTTAAAAAACATCAGTTCTCCTTTTTACATTTTAGTAATTTCAAGTTACTTCATCTTGGCCAGAAGTGGGAGAAAGTGATCAATTATATTTAACAAAGGAGTCAAGACAATTCAGTGAAGAAGTGTCTTTAAAAATGGGGGGAGGGGACAATTTGCAAAACAAAATTAGAAAATATCCTTAGCTAATCTGAGAATGGATGATAGCCCTAATTGTAAAACTTAAAATGACAAAATTATAAAGTAAGAAACATGAAAATTCTTGTGACCCTTGACATTAGACAAAGATTTCTTAAATACTAAACCAAAAGCAAGATTCATTTTTAAAATTGGTAAATTGAGCCTTATTATAAAAACTTCTCTATTAAAAATACTACTAGGAGAATGAAGACACCACAGAATGAGAGAAAATATTTTCAAATCACATGTCTGACACAAAACTTATATACAGAATATATTTTTTAAATTCTCAAAATTTAATAAAGAGAAAACCACCCAACCATAAAAAAGAAGGGGGTTGGTAAAAGTTATGTGCAGATACTTCATCATAAAGATCTACGTAAGGCAAAATGGATATGAAAAGATGTTCAATATTATTAAGCATTAGTTTAATGCCTATTATTAGTTATTAAGGAAATAAAAATTAAAATATAAGACACCACTACACAATTTGTTAGACTTCTCAAAGTTAAAAACTGATAATTCCAAGAACTGACAAGGATATGACATAACTAGAACTCCCGTAAATACTGCAGTTGAGAATTCAACCTCGTACTACTAGTTTGGAGAAAAGTTTAGCAGTCTATTATAAATGTATGTATGCATCTATCATGTGGCTCAACAATTATATAATTACTCCCAGTTATTTAATTGCATTAAATTTACCCCAAACTTATAATCAAGTGTTTATATGTTTTTATTCATAAAAGTCCAGAATTACAAATTCAAAACTTCCCTTACTGAAAAAAAGGATAAAAAAATACACTCATGTGTATCCAGACAATCAGGCAGTTGCTCAGCTACAGTATCAGACTACTATACACTCCAAAGCATGGGTGAATTTCAAAAGTAATGTGCTAATCCAGAGAGTCAGTCTCAAAAGACTGCTACAATTCCATGATAGCATGATTCCACTTATGTGACATTCCGGAACAGATCAAACTATGGAAATAACGTGCAGGTCAGTCAGGGTTTGCCAGGGTTGGGGGGTCGGGAAAGTGCTGACTAGAAAGGAATTCTCTCGGGTAACAGGACTATTAATTACCTAGACTGCACTGTTAGTGGCTTTACACATTTGTCAAAACTCACCAAAAAGAGTACATTTTGCCAAAGGCAAATTTAAAACATGAATAAAATAACATGGGAAGTACAGAATTTGAAAATTCCCTCTAAATTTGTTGTGAATATGTATGAACTGCATTAGTCTATAGAAGGACTAGAAATTAACATGGACAAATCAAACATTGATTGAAATAATACAGCAAGCAACTTTTCTCTTGGATTTTCATTATAATTTAATATGCTTTTAGCAATATAATTAAGGTCTTAGAAAAAATTAAAAAGAAAGAACATAAAAATTAAATAATTTTTATTCTTCTAAAGGATTTGTCTAAATATTGAGATTCTGTTTTGTCAAAAAGTTACAAAGATGTTTAGTCAGCTCCTTAAATTATAACTCTAAAAATAATTATTGAAATGAAACACAACGTATAATTCTTTGGCAGTCCCCTCCCCTTAGTCCCAATTTATTGAAAGTGTTTTAAATAATTTTTCACAGTATGAAAGCAATAAGGCACTTACCTTGGCTTAGGACCACAAAATTCCCCAGAAGCCAAAGCATGCCAGAGTTAGAGTTAATTGAAACACAATTTACATTTGGATTTCCCTCGGGATATCTATATGGGTCTGTTCACTAATCATTATAGCTACGTGCTAAGTATTTTAGGGAAGATAAATAAGGTGCAACATGCAATGTAAGAAATGAAATGCTTAACTCTCCCTGACCTCATGAAGGAGAGGACATGAAAGAGAGTTGAGTCTATAAAATGAGTGGGAGTTGGTTGGTGAAACAGCAGAGCATTCCAGGTGGAAACATGCATGTGTGCATCAAGGTGTGAGATGTTAGATGAATTCAACATTATGTAATTCTCAACTGGAAAACTAGTTCAATTACTATGAGAAAAATTCAAGGCTGGAAGCACAGACATAGAAGGCAAATGAGTATGTTTAGTTCTTCAACATGCTAATCATTCAAAGCAAATTTCACCAATAAAGTGGTCTTCCCCATAAATTCCAAATGAAGAATTAAAGCCAAAATTCTGAACATCTTCCAATTTAACATATTGCATCTAGGATTCTAAGAAAGGAATACAGGGGGGAAAAAAAAAGAGTACCTTCAGGTATCTTGCAACTTCAGGATTAAACAGAGGTATTTTAATATAGTGAAAAAAGAGTGTTGCAATTCTTTTTCTGAGTCCTTCAAGGTTATGGGGTTTGACTCCTCTCATCATGAGGTCAACTTCTCTGTCAATCAGTTCTAGGATTTCCTGGGTCAGTTTACATTCATGTTCCTATACAAACATAGTATAAAATTTTAAAAATCACTGTTTTCAAATTTACTTCCCAACCAAACCAGAAGCTACATTTCAAGAGAAATGATACAATACTGATAGAAGTAGAAATTGTTATAACCAATTTGGGAAAAAATTAGCATTATCTAATAGTAGAGTTGATAGGCACAGTTATCGGCCCAGGTATCGTACTCATGTGTCTCAAAGAAATGTCTGGGGCTATTGTTCACAGTAGCCAAAAACTAGAAATAAGCAACACCCATTAACAAACTGATTGCCACAGCAAATTACCATTTATTCATACAATGGAATATTATCTAATTTATGGAAATGAATGAACTACAGCATAAAATAACATGCTTAAATCTCACAAAGTAATTTTAAGCAAAATAAGCAAGATATAAAACAATACAGTATAATTTAAGAAAATTCAAAAATAAATCACACTAAATCACACTGTTCACACAGAGGTGGTAAAACTGAAGAATATGCAAGGAAATGACTATCATGCAAGTCAGCATGGCAGTTAGTTCTAGCAGACAAGAGGACTGCAGTGAGGTTGGGAAAGGGGGACACAGGATGTTGCCCTGCTTAACACCTGCTAAACTATACACCCTATGTGTTTTTCTGCATGTTTATTATAGTTACAATATTTAATAAAGTGATAATACTGAGTGCAGATAAACAAGAAAGCCCAGGTAAGAGCACCAGGATTAAGGCATATTTGTAAGTAGTAAAACGGAAGTAGTTTTCCTCCAACTGCCCAGAGGAGAATCAGATGATATAGTCCGCATGAAGAGTCAGAGGCAGTGAGCAGCAGTAGAACAATGCTCTTTCATTATTCTTCTTACCATGCACTTGGTAAAGCTAATATGAGAGTCTGCATCAGTGGTCCTTCACTCTGGAGGCAGCTTAGAAGGACCTGGGGAGATTTTGATATTGTCTTCACACTTGAGGGTCTAGTTGAACTGCCCTAAAATGAGGCCTAGACATCACTCTCATTTATTCTTATATACCTTCATGATCTCTTTCTCTCTCAAGCTCCCTAGGAGATTATAATGTACACTGAAGTTTACAATTCTGTATTAGTAATTGTCATCAAAAATAAAACCTATTATTTATGGAGGGCTCCCTATCAGTGAAGTATTGAATATGTATATATCTATATATGTGGATAGATGTGTACACATAGACATATTCTCAAAGTGACTAATTTTACTAATCAGAAAACTAATTTTTAGAAACACTAAGTAATTTATTTAATGTTGTGCAGTCATAAATGGAGTCAGAATTTAAGTCATACTTAACTACCTTAATCCTCCATCAAAATATTGTTAAAATATATACATCTGAAATTTTAGGTTAAAGGTATTAATATGCATGAGTTATCTTTTGAATTCATCCTTGGACTCTTTAATTAACTGGGTACCACTCCAAATTACGTCAGGTAGGATTTTTACTGTATTCCCTATCTCTCTTTTTGCCAAATTGGTCCTTCTACTGCCCTTTACAAATGTTATGTTTAGTTCTTGCCTCTGCACCTAGTGCTTCCTCTCTCTACCTAAGTAGCTTTACCTATCAAGGCTGATCACTACACAAAGATCTTTGAAAAGGCAGTCCAGAACAAAAGTAGCGAATGCCTCTGCTCTCAGGACAGGCAGAAATGCAAGATACCTGCGGAAACCTGTCTCCCAAGAAGAACCAGCTGCTCAGCTATTTAATCTATTTTAAGAGTGTCGTGTGTCTTGGTCCAGTTTCTTCTCAAAAGAATTAGCATACTTAGCAGTAAGGGGGCAAAGAATCCACCTGAGATATCCAGAGTTATGTTTGAAAATTCTCAAGTTTGCAATCATGTGGCTCACTTAGATGGACCTAAACATGACGGAAATCTTTTTTCAGTTGTTATTTACAATGAACTACCAGTTATCATTAGGATATCTATACCCATATGCTCTGGTAATTTGAGTTGATTGACAACCCAGACTGATTGACTATGTAGTCATTCAATCCATTGCTTATGCACAAACTTTAGTTAATACAGATGATCATTCAGAAACAATGATATCTCTATGTCATAAGCGAAGGGAGCAGTTGACAGTGTCTTATTATCTTCAAGAACTCAGAGCACAATTCAGAAACCAAATATTTTGCATTGAACTGCCCATTTATTTGCTTTAAAATATTACGTTCAAGTTGAGCTATACAATTGAAGAGCACCATTGGGCTAATGATCCTGGAGATTCCCCTTTAGGAACACAGAAAATACGCACACGGTAGTGAAGAGCACTCTCTGCAGGGATCGCACCCCCCTGAAGACATCATCTTGGCTGAAGACAGCTACCAACAGCCAAGGGAAACTGCCTCATCCTCATCTAAGGTCATGCTTTCTTTTTGGGGACATCCTGACTCAAATGACCAATTAATGGGGTTTGGGGAACATAAAGGCCCAGGACCCTCTGAGAATCAGGGGTATGTGGGAACAAAAAGAAATGGGAACTTGGCTCAGATACAGCTCTTAATGGATACAAATTATTCATAGGAACATCCAGCACTCACGTCCCTAGTCCTGGAATTCATAGCTGGAATGGCTCACTTGGAGTTGGCTCCACCACTCTACTCTTGACCTTTTGACCTGTAGATTAAAATTATACTGATGGAAAAGACCATACAGAAGCTTCTGAAACTGCTCTGTCCTGGAAACACAGGATGGAAATAGAATTGGCCCCACTTACTACCTAATGGGGACAGGGAAGAATATTTTTGACACTCAGGCAGCAGGCATGTCTAGCCTGATTTTGACAGCAAATGGAAGTCTAGAGCCTCTGCCTGAGAAGAGCATAGTGACCTGTAGTCTAGAGCTCTGAAGTATTGGGTCAACCCAAATTATTGGCCACCCATACCAGTCGAGGTGCTAGTCTAGGGTAAAGGAAATCTAAAATGGGTAGCAGAGGAAAGAGACAAGAGTATCTGTGGTGGCCTTAAAGCCAAGGTCTACAACAGGGGCTGCAGTTGTTCTCATTAACCTTGCTCCTATAATTTTCCCCAGGAATAAAGGGCTTATCCAAATCAGAGGAACTACTTCCCACACTTACTGAAGCAAGTGCATCAAGTAGCAGTTTGTGCAGGGTACATGCAACAGTTTGTGCTACATGCAGACCTGCAGCTCGCACACTCCCCCTCCTGGTGAGTCATGGACCAACAACTCTCAACCGAGTGAGAATGCCTCTCTGTTTTTACTATCATAGTTTTTAATACATATTAATTGTACAGAATACCGGGTTTCATTGTGACAATTTGATAAATGCATATAACTTAACCTGACCATATTCACTCTCCCTATTTCCCCACTCCACGTATCCCCTTCCCTTTTGCTGAAAGGTCCTTTCTATTTTCATATCTACGTTATCACCCCTAGATTCCACATGAGACAAAACATGTGCTACTTATCTTTCTTCTCAATATTTTTTTAGTGGTAGGTGGACACAATACCATTTATTTCTTTCTTTATTTTTATGTGGTGCTGAGGATCCAACCCAGGGCCTCACATGTGCTACGCAAGTGCTCTACCACTGAGCCACAACCCCAGCCCCTGCTACTTGTCTTTCTGAGTCTTACCACACTCTGAGAAAGAGATGTCTCATCCAAAATCACACTTCTTTTCCAGTGTCTGCTTACATCCAATAGAAGGTCCATGTGGGAGTAAAAAGCCCTGCCCCTTGCCTCAATTCAGCACAACTCTGGAGGGCCAACCCAGCTTCAGAATTCCCAGAGAGACTGGCTGTCATTGCAGAGATTTCACAGCATGTGAACTTCTCCATCTGCCCAATCCTGCCTCACACTAGTGATCCTCTCGCACTCTCCAGTGAACTTCTAAACATACACCCCCATCTCAGAGTCTGTTTCTTGAGGAAACTTGACCTGTGGCATCCACTAACTTTGTTTTTATTAAAAGCTGAATTAAAAACAGAAGTCACTAATGGAAGACAAAAAGAGATTTAAAAAATACTTAGATGATGCTGCTTTCAAACCTTTAAAACTAGATTTTCATTGAAAAATGTTCAAAAATGTAGATAATAATTGCTGTTTTGTGGAAATGAGTTAACTATTCATCTCATGCTATTTATTTGCTTACATTTGCATGTACTGCATAGATATATTTACATTTTGAATATTCATTAAGCTATGCTTACATTTTATTATGTATCATAATATATATTTAAAGAGCTTGTAGGTAAATATTAATTAATAAAACATAACTGTCCCAAATTATATCAAAACATAGTTGTTAATAAAATACATAAGAGAATATTTATTAAAAATATAACTACTTAATGCAAAATACTTTGCTCATATTGCTGTTCAGCTAATTTTTATTATTGATGTTGAAGTCTACCCCAAAACTAAGAAAAAGTTAACATACCTTCACAGTGTGTTTAAGTGTTAAAAGTATATCCAGTCTCTCATCTTGAGAGAGCGTTTTCAGAATAATGCACTTATAGATGTTCTGCAGTTCTCTGGCTCTGATGGTGAACTGGGTATCCATCTCAATTGTTTTGCCATCAGCTCTTCTCCATGTCTTTGGAGCTGAACACTTGAAAATAATATTGTGTTTAGAATTATATTTAAAGGCTAAAAATAACAATTTTATTCCTTCCACTGAAAGTTTACCCTAATGTCATTTATAACTAAAAGCATAAAACTTAAGAAAATTAATTGAAAAATTTGTAGATCAGGCTAATATAAAACATTTTAGGAAAAAATGAGCTGTTCTTTCAATAGAATAGAAGACTCTTCTACAGGTTTCAGAATTTACAACCAACTTGCACTAATTGGTATGTTGAATGTCTTTATGAGTATGCAGAATTACTCATTAGCCCCCATGGTAGGGACAGAGGGCATATACTAAGAATGTTAAAAAAAAAAATTATCTGCTTAGTTCAATTATGTTGAGGGTATAAAATTAATGTGTCTTGATAATGCCTTGCCAATTGAAGACAACTTTTGTGGAGCAGTTGTAACAGTCTTCAATGTTTTCAGACCTAAAGATATACCAAAAAGGGATTGTATGACTTTATGTTTTGGGGTCCCATACAAAAATAAATCTATAACAAGTTCAAAATTCTTCAAAAAGCAGGTGTTCACAGTGAAACAACTATACAGTAAGTCTTCTCTATCTGTGGGTTCCATATACTCAGATTTAACCAACCACAGATCAAAAAATATTGTTTTAAAAAAATGTGTCTGCGATTTGCAATAGCCTCAAAAAAAATAAAATACTTGAGAATCAATCTAACCAAAGAGGTAAAAGATCTCTACAATGAAAACTACAAAACATTGAAGAAAGAAATTAAGGAAGACCTTAGAAGATGGAAAGATCTCCCATGTTCTTGGATAAGAAGAATTAATATTGTCAAAATGGCCATACTACCAAAAGTGCTATACAGATTCAGTGCAAATCCAATTAAAATCCCAATGATGTACCTTACAGAAATAGAGCAAGCAATCATGAAATTCATCTGGAAGAATAAGAAACCCAGAATAGCTAAAGCAATCCTTAGCAGGAAGAATGAAGCAGGGGGTATCACAATACCAGAACTTCAACTATACTACAAAGCAATAGTAACAAAAACAACATGGTATTGGCACCAAAATAGACAGGTAGATCAATAGTACAGAATAGAGGACACAGACACAAACCCAAATAAATACAATTTTCTCATACTAGACAAAGGGGCCAAAAATATGCAATGGAGAGAAGATAGCCTCTTCAACAAATGGTGCTGGGAAAACTGGAAATCCATATGCAACAGAATGAAACTAAACCCCTATCTCTCACCCTGCACAAAAATCAACTCACAATGGATCAAGGACCTTGAAATCAGACCAGAGACCCTGCATCTTATAGAACAAAAAGTAGGTCCAAATCTTCACCTTGTTGACTTAGGATCAGACTTCCTTAACAGGACTCCCATAGCACAAGAAATAAAAGCAAGAATCAACAACTGGGATAGATTCAAACTAAAAAGCTTTCTCTCAGCAAAGGAAACTATCAGCAATGAGAAGAAAGAGCCTACAGAGTGGGAGAATATCTTTGCCACTCATACTTCAGATAGAGCACTAATTTCCAGAATATATAAAAAACTCAAAAAACTCTACACGAAGAATACAAATAACCCAATCAACAAATGGGCTAAGGATATGAACAGATACTTCACAGAAGAAGATCTACAAGCAATCAACAAACATGAAAAAATGTTCACCATCTTTAGTAATAAGAGAAATGCAAATCAAAACTACACTAAGATTCCATCTCACCCCAATTAGAATGGCAATTATCAAGAATACAAGCAACAATAGGTGTTGGAGAGGATGTGGGGAAAAAGGTACACTCATACATTGCTGGTGGGGCTGCAAATTAGTGCAGCCACTCTGGAAAGCAGTGTAGAGATTCCTTAGAAAACTTGGAATGGACCTACCATTTGACCCAGCTATCCCACTCCTCGGCCTATACCCAAAGGACTTAAAATCAGCATACTACAGAGATACAGCCACATCAATGTTCATATCTGCTCAGCTCACAATAGCTAGATTGTGGAACCAACCTAGATGCCCTTCAATTGATGAATGGATAAAGAAACTGTGGTATATATATACAATGGAATATTACTCAGCTATAAGGAATAATAAAATTATGGCATTTGCAGGTAAATGGATGAAATTGGAGAATATCATGTTAAGTGAGATAAGCCAATCTCAAAAAACCAAAGGATGAATGATCTCACTGATAAGCGGATGATGACACATTATTGGGGGTGGGAGGTGGGCAAGAATGGAGGAAGGAGGGACTATATAGAAGGAAAAGAGAGGTGGGAGGGGTGGGGGGGAAGGAAAAAATAACGGAATGAATCAAACATCATTACTCTATGTAAATGTATGAATATGCAAATGGTATGCTGTTACTTCATGTACAAACAGAAACAACATGTATCCCATTTGTTTACAATAAAAATAAATTTTTAAAAAAATGTGTCTGCGGAGACAAACCCACATAAATACAGTTGTCTCATACTAGACAAAGGTGCCAAAAACTTAAATTGGAGAAAAGATAGCCTCTTCAACAAATGATTCTGAGAAAACTGGAAATTCATATGCAGCAAAATGAAATTAAACCCCTATCTCTCACTCTGCTTGAAACTCTACTCAAAGTGGATCAAGGACCTAGGAATTAGACCAGAGACCCTGCACCTAATAGAAGAAAATGGAGGCCCAAATCTTCATCATGTCAGCTTAGGATCTGACTTCCTTAATAAGACTCCTAAAGCACAAGGAATAAAATCAAGAATCAATAATTGGGATGAATTCAAACTAAGAAGCTTCTTCTCAGTAAAGGAAACAATCAATAATGTGAAGAGAGAGCCTACAGAATGGGTGAAAATCTTTACCACATGCACATGAAGTAGAACACTAATCTCCAGGATATACAAAGAACTCAAAAAACTTAACACCAAAAAAACAAATAACCCAATCAATAAATGGGCTAAGGAACTGAGCAGACACTTCATAGAAGAAGATATATAATTGATCAACAAATATATGAAAAAATGCTCAACATCTCTAGTAATTAGGGAAATGTAAATCAAAACTACTCTAAGATATCATCTCACTCCAGTCAGAATGGCAATTATCAAGAGTACAAGTAACAATAAATGTCAGTAAGGATGTGGGGAAAAAGGTACACTCATACATTGCTGCTGGGACTGCATATTGGTGGAACCATTCTGGAAAGCAGTATGGAGATTCCTTCAAAAACTTGGAATGGAACAACTATTTGACCCAGTTATTCCACTCCTAATTCTATACACAAAGGACTTAAGATCAGCATACTACAGTGATGCAGACACATCAATGTTTATAACAGCTCAATTCACAGTAGTTAAACTGTGGAACCAAACTAGATGACCTTCAATAGATGAATGGATAAAGAAACTGTGGCATATATACACAATGGAATATTACTCAACCTTAAAGGAGAATAAAATTATGGCATTTGCCAGTAAATGAACAGAGTTGGAGAATATCATGCAAAGTGAAATTAGTCAATCCCAAAAAATCAAAAGCCAAATGTTTTCTCTGATAAGTGCATGCTGATCCATAATGGGTGGGTGGAGGGGGTGGACAAGGGAAGAATGGAGAAACGGAATTGGGCAGAGGGGAGTTGGGGGAGGGAAGGGGCCAGGGGGTGGGAAAGATGAGGCAATTATATGGAGATCATTACCCTTGGTACATGTGTGATCCCATGAATGGTATGACTCAAATCATGTACAACTGGAGAAATGAAAAGTTGTGTTCCATTCGTGTACAATGAATTGAAATGCACTCTGCCATCATGCATAACTAATTAGAACAAGCAAAAAAAGTGTACTGAATATACACACCTTTTCTTTTTCTTGTCATTATTCTCTAAACAACAAAGTGTAACAACTATTTTCATAGTATTTACATTGCATTAGGTATTATAAGTAATCTAGAGATTTAAAGTACATAGGAAGGTATACATAGATTATATACAAATATTATGTCATTTTATATAAGGGACTTGAGCAACTATAGATTTTGGTATCCACTAGGCGGTCCTGGAACCAATCTGCCATGAATCTGAGGGGACAGCCGCACTTTACCTTAGCAGGGCTGTGGTCCCTGCAACCTAGATGCTAGCTAAAATTCTCACTTCCTATTTCCAAATCTGGCTTGGTGCTTCCCAACCCAGCCTCCTCCTGAGCTAAGGGCCAAAGATGAACTTCACTTGCCTTGAAGCTCACTTAAAGATTTCTAGGAGAGGAGGTCAAAGACCAGAGACAGGACATAGAAGAAGTTCTTTCAGACTAAGAGGACACCAGGATAATCTGTAATGATGGGGCTTCTGCGTTTGCCACTGCTTCTGTCCCTCTCCTTTTAGGAGAGGAGGCAGTCACCTAAGAAATCTCACAGTGATAACTTACTATCTATCTGCTCTTTTCCTTACAGTAAAAGGTTGCTCAGTTTCTTTCCCTGTTTATAATCTTTCAGAAACAAGACTATGTTACTAACCCTCGCTGTTCAAATGCTCAGATGTTTTTGTAAGTTAACTGGTATTTGCTGTGAAGTTCATAAGGACCCCAATTTATGCTCAATTATGCCATATCTACAGTCCTTTAAATCCTAGATTAATTTGAAATTCAAAGAGAAGTTATATGTGTGGGAGCAAATCATTAGGAATGTAGAATAACCAAATGGAGACATAATATAAGGCAGTTATTCAGAAGGTCAGTGTTATCAATAATTTTTAGTTAAAACGCCAATTTACCTTTAATTTTTTACATTTTATGTTAGCTAAATTACATTGATAACTAAAAAGTTACCTCTTACAAACAACTGCATTTGATACAGTTTCAAAATAATGGCCGCATATTCTGGTCAAAGTGAAAATAAATGTAGTTCACAGGTAGAGAACTTCACTAGAAACTTTAAACTCTCAATTCTAGTTTTACTACAATAAATGAGAAGCTACAGCCCTGTAATTAATTTATATGAGATCATAAAAATAATATTAAATAATGCATTGTTAATTAGCAGACTGATAAAATCATGTAAAATTGATTAAAGAATTATGAAAAGGAAATAGCACAATAAAATATTTTATTATTTAATTATTATCACTTAGAAATAAAATCCTTTTAAATGGATATAGCTTTATTTGGTCATAACTCAGTAACTCAGCACATTACTGAAGTACAACACTGGTTCCAAAACTCTTTTGAAAAAAGGAATAAGCAAGCTTTGGCTGTGTTTAGTTCTGCAATATTCTAAAGTACAGCTAATATATTAATCTTTGCACAGAATTTTTCTCAGGGTGGAAATGTAATTTCCTTTCTACCAGTAACATAGACAATACCTTTTTCTCTGCAGGTTGCTAACTTACTTCATTTGTAATAATCCTTAAAATGCTTTTATGAAATGTCTACTTTATCTGTAATTTTTTTTTCAGTTGATGCTTTGATTTAATTCTACCTTCCCTCCAAGTTTTTGGCCCTATGGAATCCAGTACAACATGATAATATTTGTTTTTTTCCCAATATGTTTTATATTCAAACCTTCTTACTCTTCAATTTTGAATTCAAACCCTATCTTATTCATAAAGATTCATCTAATACTAGAGTTTGAGCTAATAACATACCTGAAATCCTATTACACCTGTAGTATCACTCAAACACACAAGCATGGAGGGATAGATCTCAGTCACTCAGGCCAATAAAAACTGGATCCAACTCGTTCTATAACTGTTTATGATTATTATTTCCATTTCTCCCAAAACATTATAAATTCCTCATATAATTCTGTATATTTCTCAGAGCCGAAAGTATTCATTTATTCATTCATTCAACAAATATTTACTGTGTTTACTAAACAATAGTTGAATACTAGACATCAAGTAAATAAAATACTGTCCTGATGTCAAGAAATTTCAAATCTTATGGTTAGAAAATAAGTAATTAAAAGAGAGCATGAATGGGATTAATGACTGCAGGTTAGTAAGTAACTATGGATTGGTATAAACCACCTGACTGGTGAAAAGAAAACCGTACCTAAGAGGAAAACTGAATAGCTAGGAGTTAGTCAGATTAAAGAGAAGTGGTGATAAAACCAAAAAATCCCAGATTTGAAGTTTAAGTTCCCGAGAGCTGGCAAGGAGAAGATATTAAAAAATTTGTTTGGCAAAGATGATTTTATTCTTGGGTGTATTTCTGCCAATACTGATAACTTGGTCTTCAACAGTAAGCTTCTTTGATTTTTGGTCTTCAGGTGTTTTTTACTCTGATGCACAAAAATGTCAACTTTGCTTATTTCTCTTTCCTACTTCCTTTTTTCTTTGAATGCTTTGGCTATAAGAAATGTACAACAATCATGTTCTTAAATTGCTGCAGAAAATGAAGCGTAATAAATTCCATTTAGCTGCCAACAAATGAGACAGCACAGACTCTGAGACAGAGGAACAGAAGAACAGCAGGAAGACACATTTCAGGGAAGGGAAGGTGGAAAGATAACAAAAACCTTGAGAGCAGCGGGCCTCCACAAAGGAGAAGAAATGACCACACTGTGAGAGTGGGCCTTTTCTTTCTCCTAGATTAATTCTCAAGTCCCTAAGGACACAAAGCGAGCACAAGCTTAACCCCTCAAGAGCTACTGGGTGGTGATCAACCTTTCTTTTATACAGCAAAGGGGTTTTGTTCATCCACAGCGACACCCCTGTTTAATGCAATGCTCAGAAAGAGCTGGATACATTTTCCTGTCCCATTAGCTGCTGGCAACCTGAGTATGGAAAAAAAAAAAAGCATTTAAATGGCACAGCTAACATGAATTGTAGTTTTTAAAGCTTGCAGCTGTAAGAAGTGGTGTATGAATCAAAGAGAATCAAAGAAATAAGTGGCCCATATTCTAGGGAAAAACTCTTATAAAATTCAAATGATCTCTTGATGCAGTGTGGGTAAAGAGCACCAAGGACACACTAGAAACCAGCTGATGATTTTTCTTTCAAATTTTTTTACCTGAATGTCTTTACCTCTGTCAACCTATAAGTTTTTAATATCTGATAACCTGTGGAAGTCAATGTTTGGTATGTTAAAATTACAAATTATTTAATGCTTCAAAAAATCTCTAGAGTAAGTCACTTATGAAGAATGAAAACAGCAAGAAAACGGCTATAACTTACTAGTTTAATTCCGTGGTTGGATCAATTTTAAATCATATCATTCATTATTCAGAGATATTCTACGTTCAGGATAAAAAGATAAAAGATAAAATATTGGTTCAATGGACCACAAAGTTCTTGGACTCAGTGAATTTAAACTAAAACCAATAAATAAAATATAATTTTCTAAAGTTATTTTTAAACTAGAGGAAAGTAAGCATTTCTGTTTAAGTATCTGTATGTTATGGTGCTAAATATAGATCTGAATATTTGCAATATGTCTCTAGTTGTTCATTAGTTTTGACATCTGAAAAAAAAAAAAAAAAAAAAACGATGCCCTCGTCTAGCTTCAGGGGTTAATTTTAAGTTATTTTTTCTTAGCAATTAAAAAAATACCCCAGCCAGGTGTAGCAGTGCATGCCTGTAATCCCCGTGGCTCAGGAGGCTGAAGCAGAAGGATCACAAGTTCAAAGGCAATAAACTAAGCAACTCGGTGAGACCCTGTATCTAAATAAAATACAAAAATACAAAATAAGGTTGGGGATGCAGCTCAGTGGCCATGTGACCCTGAGTTAATCCCTGGTGTCAAAAAAAAAAAAAAAAAATCCCATAGAATAAGAAGTTCCTTCAACCAACATTATGAAATCAACACTGACTCTGCCTGAATATCAGAGACAACACCAGGCATATCATAGGGGAGGTGGACAGTAATAAGGAAGAATACATCTTGTAAAAGTATTTACAACAAAATACTATAAAATTTATTTGCTCTTTAGATGTTTAGTATGGCATCATATACAAAAAGATAATAATTATTTTGCCTTAGAGTAAAATCAAGTTTTTAATTTACTGCAACAGGCTAAAAGTCAGTCTATATTTCCAAAAATTAATTAGATTATAAAAATACAATGGGGATTGTTCTCAGGTGCAACTGTTCCATTATATGGTTTTTCTTACCCAGCATAACACTTTGGTCAAAATTAGCTTTTGAATTTAGCCTTTGAATTTAGCCTGGGAATTGAGATCAACTGGTTTCTCATCTGGGGTGAGAACTCTGATTCTGAAATCTATGACCCACAAAAAGACTTCCTTTGATTTCTTGTGGCTAACATTTACATTTTTCCCTCAATCTTCTGGCCTTTCTTCTCTGTGTGCTACCTTGCATCAGCCTGAACAAGAAATCCAGCTTACTTATCTGGTTCTTTAACCCTTCCGAAAAAAAAAACCAAACAAACAAAACAATACAAAACAAAAATCAAAAACTTCCTGTTTTCCTGACACACAGCAAGTCATCTTATACTCAGAATTCTTTAGGACCTAAAATTCTACATCAAGAACCTATCAAGTATTAAAAACAAAAACAACAAAACAGATCTTCCTTCCTCACCAGAATCCTTGTAAACAAAAGTTCTCCATCTTAATCTTTTTAGATGAAATTTACGTAAAGACCTCTTAATTGCCATACTTCATGAGAAGGGATCAGGGTAATCAATTGGCTCTGAAGTCACTTTCATATCTTGGGCTTTGACCCACTGATGAACTCTATATAATTTCAAAAAATGTTTAGAGATGGTGCTTGGACATGGGGACTGGAATGTGAGACAGTCATCACATAAAGAGGAACAGGCATTGTATTTAGAACAGAAAATTTACAGCAGCTAATAGGAAATTAAAAGTAGTAATGATAGCACACATGGGAAATCCTGGAGAAGCACCAGCCTCAAGTAAGAAAGGGTATGTGCCACCCAACTTCCTATCCACCAGCACTTAGAAGCCTCATGACCCAAACACTCATGTTGCCTGGGTCCACACTGTTTTGTCTGGTGAGATTAACAATCAGACATGTCAGAATACAGTTTCCAGAGCTGAAGCTTAGATGCAAGTAAAAGCAATCTGCTAACGGAAGAAGTTTTGTTTGAAATATGAAAATATATATGAGTATTATGGCTTTCCCTACTGTAGTCTTCTTTCTCAGAAAAAGATATTCAAGAATTTTAAATGACAGTGTCTACATTACATAATTTCTTGATTATGTTCAAAATGTAAAATTGCACGCCATTGTTTCTGTCCCTTAGTTCTCCTCTCTGACATCCTGCACAAACATTTCTTGATACTGTGATAAGGGATGTACTAAGATATAAAGATACAGAGATGAAAGACATCTTCTGCCTTAAGAAGTGCAGAATCTAGGAAGAATTCAATAGAGACAACAAAACCTGGCCACCGCATACAAAGACAAGAGTGAGACCCAGTCCCACGGGCTAGCAGGAGAATCAGCAGGTCCTTTCTGCAAAAAAGGGACATATGAGCCTGTTTTACAGGGTGAGTAGTTTTGGCAACTACAGAGGAGAGAAAGGGCGTTTCATGTAGAGGCAGCCTCAGATGCAAAAGTATCAAAAGGACATGGTCTTTCTGGGGATATGCAAGTAATGGGGCATGGCTGGGGCAGCATATATGGCGACAGTGAAACCACAGTGATGAGGGAGGTGTCACGGGCCAGGAGAAGCATCGCTCTCTCAGGGCAGTGGGGAAGGACGGGATCAGAGGTGTGTTTAGTGAGGTCACTGTGGCAATGGTGCAGGTGTTGGAGGAGGGAACTGAGAAGTTAGACTGGAGGCAATGATCCAATTTGGAAACATAAAGTAATCCAGGTCAGAATGAAATTCAGATTCAATCAAATGAGTATTGATCTCACAGACGAGGAAAGGCGAGGCCTATCTTGTGACATTCTTTCAGGGGAAATGGGGAGGCAGGAGAGAGAGCTGCTAGCCCATCCTTTCATGTTCCAGCAGGATCCAGAGGCATTCTGACAAGAATCACATTAGCTTTGCTCCAAGTCTTTCCCTGTGTGGCCTATTGGTTACAGGCAAGATCATCAGGATGGACTCAGTGATAGTCGGTTTGGAAAGGAAAAAAATGAAGAATATGAAGAATTAAGGAGATAGTAAAGTAATAGGAAAAATAGGTTTGTAGCCAGATGGGGAAGAAAGAGTACCAACCAGGTATCTGTCTAGAACAAATGAGTAGATGATAAAACATCCCTGAGATAGGTCATACCAGTGCTAAAAAATAGGTATGGAGGTGAGAGAGGCAAAAGATGGAGAGATGATATGACTTCGGGTTGCCATATCACTTGAGGTGCACTCTTGAGCATCCAAAGAGCGATGCTAATAGGAAACTGCAGAGATGGTTTGAAAGCTCCTATGGGTCTGGCCTGGACCTGGAACTGTTGCAAAAACCAAAGATAAACTGAGATCAAGTAGAAGAGGGTACTAGTAAAATAAGAAGAGGGCATGTAAAGTACCAAAAGATATATATGGTTTTTAAGAGCAAATATTCTCAAAAAAATAAATAAGAACCACAAAACTAGAAGCACTACAGGCTAATCTCTTGGAGAAATTCATCCTTTTCTTCTGGCTGGATTGACTTTTAATTGTTTGGAAAGATCAGGTTTATAAAAGGAACTGTGTTACTATGGAAACAAGCTATTCAATACCAAACAGGCAGTTTGACCACAATAGGGTAATTACTTTAGTTTTCCCCTTAACTCAATTTGTTCATGGTTTTCAATAATCATCTATCCTTCTGGTCAGTTGATGGTGTAGTGAGCCCAAAAAGAGACACCAGACTTGAGTCATTTTCCTCAGGCTGTCCACTGTCAGAGTAGCCCAAACCCTGAGGTTCTGTGATTTTCATACCATGTGTTTCATCAGAGTGTGCAACTTTTCTACTTCACACAGCCAGCCTAAATCTAAACAAACAGAGACACAAGGAAGCTGTCTCCGACTTTTCCTTCATGGTCAAATCCCTTTAGTGAAGAACATGTTCCTTTTGTGTTACTTATCAATCTTTATTGTAGGCTGCAGGTAACATCTACAAGCTGTATCAGAAGACGTAAATATACAGAACTTAAAGAAATATGCCACCAAAATGCTAAGCAAAATTCATGCAAATTCTTACAATAGAAGTCTCTCCTTTAGATCATTATTATACATTTTTAAACTCCAGATACATTCATATTTAAATAATAGTTTCTTCACTAACCTTATCCAAAAAAGCTTGTATTGCTGTTTCCTGTCTATCCAAACAAGCAATGTGTCTGTGTCTCCCAATGGAAGCAATTATCTGGGTCTCTTTTTCCAAAAGTTCACACAAAGCAGCCTTCCTTTCAGCTCTAGTGAGACACTGGTTAATCCGAGAAAGTTCTTCTTGATGCCAGACTAGAGGAATAACATGAAAGACTCTTGAGTTATTAAAATCCTATATCCTTACAAAGTAGTTTTTAACCATCGCATCCTGACAAAGGGTATTTCTTTTTTTAATCAATTTAAACAAAATTATACATGAATAGAATCATTCATATCATACACCTGATGTGTAAAGGGGAAAATAATGTGTGGGACTAAATGGAATCAGAGAGATTTAAAACAATAAAAGTAACAGGAAACAAACACAAAAGCCAAAGGAAATCAGCACAGATGATGTCAAATTATGCCTCCAAGTACACATACGCACTCCTCAGCATCAAAAAAAAAAAATGTGGCAGCCATGAACGTGGACTCTCTCTTCAGGAGGGTGCCTGTCAGGAGGAGTGGAGGGGAGCTGACAGTTCCAGCACTTCAGATGAGCAGAGGGCACACGGTCCACAACTCTGAGGGAGCCAGGGCCTGGCTGTGTTTTCTGTCATATCAGAGTTGACCATTGGACTGGCTTAGAGTTACTGGGAACGCTATCACCAAACCCCAGTTTTCCTTCACTCAACTTCTACAGAGTGTCAGATATCAACAGTCATCTAAATATTTCCCATGCTTTCCCCTGCTCCTCCTCCCCTTTATCTCTCTTACTCCACCTTGGTATCTGCTTCCCTGAGGATCTAGAATGACAGATTCATGTAGAATTGCTGACTTTGGTTACTGCCCCCATTCACTTATGTACCACTTTCCCTTTCTTCACAAAATCTTAAATTACAGTAGCAAATGTTAAAAAGTAATGTCACAAAGTCATTGCATTTACTCTACTCACATTATAAAAATGTTTATGTTTTAAAACATTATTTACTTTCAATAAAGATTCTCATATTATATATATTCCAAGACCAAATCATAAAATGCAAAAGAACAATATTTTAATAAACTCACTTTATCTAAAGAATAAACTGAATCCTCAAAGTTAATACATCAGAAAATATGGATTGCTAGGTCCTATTTCATAACCAAATCAAAATTTCTGATCTCAGATATATATAATTTAAGAAATGTTCCATTCAATTCTTTTTTTTTTTTTTTGTACCAGGGATTGAACCCAGAGGAACTTAACCACCAAGCCACATCCCCCAGCCCTTTTTCTTTATCATTTATTTTGAAATGGGATCTCACAAAGTTGCTTAGGGCCTTGCTAAATTGCTGAGGCTGGCTTTGAACTTGCGACCCTCCTGTCTCAGCCTCCCAAGTCACTGGTATTACAGGTGTGTGCCACTACACCCGGCTCCGCTCAATTCTTATACTTAAGACATTTGGGAAAGAAAACTTTTTCATCCAGTTTTCAAAAATGTCAACCTTATTTGTATTAACAGAGAATAGTGTTGGAGAGAACCTTAGAAATTAAATTATTCAGTCCTATATTTACGAAATAAAACCCTGTTTCCATAAGAACAGAATTTCTGGTTTTTTTCCATTTATCATCACCCCCATAGCCCAACATTTTCACCATTATGTTAAAGACTTCCTTTGGGAAGAACTCTTCTTGACATAAGATTATGTTCCCTTGTCTTCCATTAGATACGATTCAATGAAATATATGTTCCTTCCCACTGTTACATTACAGACATAACTAAACTCATCAAGCTGCAGGGATATTTCAGGATATAGTACACTTATATAAATTCATATAGCTAGAAAATGATTTGCCTTATATTAAAATTTCAGATTTACATTAACACCAACATCTCTGTGAAGTAGAAGATAAATTCCAGAAGCCATAATGCTGTTTTTGGTCCTCCTTTCATAACCACTGCCTTTCATGATACCTAGTTTAGTAGTTTTATCAAGCTCTTTCTTTCTCTTCTCAAATTTCAACTTGAAATTATCCTGATCAGGTCAAGGAGTTGCCAGTCATGTTCTTTACAAAAATCCACTCTGTCCTTTATCAGGAATACATTATTCAAACACTGTGCAGCTAGATCTGTCCAGCAAGAGGATCTGTAAATTTAAAAGCTAAATAATGCTCAGCAAAAGAATTGTAAATTTGAGAGTCAAATTATATTATGGAAGTCCAGGAAATCTATGATTGACGAGTTTGATATTTTAAAGTAGCTTTATGACCAAAAGAACTTAAGAAATATGACAAAATCCATATACCAAAAGGCAGTTTATGAATGAATAGAAAGTTGCTTGCCTGTGGAAATAATAACCAAGAATATTTATCTCATAGGATTATATAGATATTCCCAAAAAGCAAATGAAAATTATATTAGTAAGCCTATTTTATTTTCTAGTGTAACATTAGAAACTTTTAGAAACTATAACAACGTAGGCCACTAAGTCATTATTTAAGCTATCCTGGAAATCTCAAACAGCAACATACTACTCTCCCATATATATTCTTAAATCCTATGTATATATATGCAAGTAGACATATAACTGTACTTTCAAATATACTTAATTATTGGTATGATGTTTTGATAGTAAACAATTCAACCAAGTTAATAATGGATCTTAATTCTAATAAAATTCTTCATTAGATGAATATAATAATCTATCGGAAGAGATAGAACATGCCAATAGAAAAATAGCATGTCCTAAGTACCTATAAGGAATAGAAAAACACAGGACAGAAACAGTTGAACAAAAGAGATTCTGTATCTGACTGACAGTTTCCAAAACTATACAGGGAAGACATATGAACACAAGAAGTCTTCCCCCTTTCATAAAAATATATGTTCCCTAGAGAAAAACTGAGATGCTATATTAGTTTGCTAGAGCTACGGTAACAAAGTACCACAAACTGCATGGTTTAAAGAACAGAAATTTATTTCCTCACAGTTCTGGAAGCTGTAAATCCAAGATGAAAGTGTTGGCAGGGTTGACTTTTTCTGAGGCCTCTCTTCTGATAGTCACTGTCTTCTAGTGTCTTCATATAATCTTCTCTCTATACATGTCTCTGCCCTAATCTCCTCTTCTTATAAGTGAAGCCAGAACTGGGGACAGGCAGTTAGTGTAGAAATAGGGGGTCAGGTCAAATCCAAGAAATGGAGGCCATGAAAGTCATCTGCCTCTGGAAGTTGGAGACTGCCCCAGGGAGAATGGAATGTCAAGGATCTCCGGAGCCCCTTGATTACCAAATTTACCTGCCCTTATGGAGGACTGCAGGTAAGGAGCTGCTAATTAATGCCCCCTGGGTCCTTGCCTGGCTGAATCATTTTGGCCCTCCCCCTGCCCCATCCACTTCTCACTTTTTACATCTTGCCTGCAAAACCGGGCCTAGTCAAGAAGGCAGGAAGGAGAGATAAGAGGGGATAAAATTGGAGAACAAAAGAGACCTTATCCTATAAAAGGTGTAGGGTGGTCTCACTTCTTGGGATTCTAGAACATCAGCCATGGCCTCCTTCTCCCTCCCAGGAGAAGTCTGTATTATAACTAATTTTAAATAAAACCTGCTTAATATGTTTGCCTTGGCATGCTTCTCTAGTGTTCAAACTTCAACATTAGAGGAAGCAGAACTCTTCACCCATAAATGGCGGTATCATAAGGACACCAGTAATACTAGATTAAGGCTCATCCAAATTACCTCATTTTTTTCTTAATTACCTCTTTAAAAGGACTGCCTCGGAATATAGCCACACTATGAGGCAAAGGGTTAGGACTTAAATTTAAGAATTGGGTGTTGGGAGAATGCGGTCTCACACTATAGCACATGTCAATATCCATAAATATTTTGAAGCAAAAGATATTAAAAGAATTAGTTCATTTGAAAGAACAAACTTATTTTTGTCTCCTTAATTTATGTTCTTAGATAAATCACCTAATCTCCAGTCTGAAATTCAACTATAAAATTAAATGCAAATACTAGCATCAAATATTCACACTCATTCTAAATTTTCTGAAATTTGAATGTGTAATTGCTAAGCAAGAAATAACATAACATAAAATATTTTATCCACCACTGGCAGTCCACATGCATATGCATTTTAAAATTCTCCTCACAAACTATAAGCCTGAACAGTATGAAAAAAGCTGACATGTGTCTAACAAGATTTTTAAAACTAGAGCGAATTGGCAGAAAGTGATGATTAGAGAAAATGGAGTAAAGGAAATATTTATGTGAGACGGTAGCTAAGAATTATCAAGAATTCACAACAATCATAGATTCTTAGGCTCATGACATAAAGAAATTCCAAACAGGATGAAAATAAATAAGCATAGGCAAATTAAGCACATAATAGTAAACAGATGACTATCTAGAAGAAATCAACCCTTAAAAAGAATGAGGGAGAAGCATAAAGCAAATAACAAAATAACATATTGACACTTAATGATATCGATAGTCACATTAAATGTAAACTGTCTAAATATCTCAATTAAAAAGCAGAGATCATCTTATTGGACTTAAAAAATAAGAACTGGGCTGGGGAGATAGCTCAGCTGGTAGAGTGCTTACCTTGCAAGCACAAGGCCCTGAGTTCGATCCCCAGTACCGCAAAAAATAAATAAATATGATAAGAACTAAGCATACGTTGCCTATAATAAACACATCTTAAATATAAAGAAGAGGTTAAAAATAGAAAAATTTTAAAATGCTAACAGTAATCTAAGAAAGCTCTAGACTGTGTATTAATACTAGGCTAAGTAGATTTTACAGCAAAAATTATGAAAAGCAATAAGGAAAGTTATTTCATAATATTAAAAGACTCAATTCATCAAGAGGCTATAGCAATCCTAAATGTTTATGCACCTAACAAGAGAGATTCAAAGTAAATTAAGTGAAATCTGATGGAACTGCAAAGAAAAATAGAAAAATCCACTATTTTAGCCTGCTATTATAGCCTGAGATGTTAATACTCTTCTTAATAATTTACAAACAAATAAAGGAGAAATTAGTGAGTATATAGAAGATTATAACACAGCTATCAACCAACCTAACCTGACATTTATCATTTATTATTTTTATTTTTGTATAAAGTTATACAATTATAATCAAATACAAACTCTTCACAAACACAGACAAAATATTCTCTACTATAACTTATATTCTGATTGCCATAACAAGTCTTCAAAAAATTTAGAAGAACTCTATTATATTGTCTCTTCACTACGAAGTTAGAAATCAGTAACAGAAGACATCTGAAATTAAATAACTTATTTCTACATAATCCGTGAATCAAAGAAGAATCAAAGAGTAATCAGAAAACATTTTGAAATGAGAAAAAATTAAAACTCAAAATATTGAAATTTGTGAATGCAGGTGGCACAGTAGTAGGGTAAATTTTGTAGTGCCAAATACCTATATTAGGAAAGAAGAAAGGTCTCAGCTTTCACCAGATGCCTAGAAAAAGAACAGTAAATTGAAACAAAAGGAAACAGAATAAAGAAAATAATAATAATAAGGGTAATAATAAACAATAATGAAAGACAACATAAAAGAGAAAAATAAATATAATAGTAATAAAAATGATAAATCATTAGCCAGATTTGATCAGAAAAAATTGAAAAGACAAAATTAACAATATTGGGGATTTAAATGACATTACTACAGATTCTACATGTTACAGATATTGAAAGGATAATATGAAATAATGTTAATATTTTCATGGTAATGAATTCAACAACTTAGATAAAATTTTAAAATTCCTTGAAAGACAAACAAGCAAAGCTCAAACAAAGAAGATACATAACATGATAGCACTATGTCTTTCAAGAAACTAAATGTACAATTCAAATTCTTTCCACAAAGAAAACTCCAGGCCAACATGACTTCACTGACTTTTCACTGTAAGAAAATTGAAGGGTACAGCATTATCCTTATAGAAAAGTCAACAATAACCTAAAATGAAGGGGAAAAAAAAAAAAAAAACACCCTACAGACCAATATCCCTTGTGAATCTAGAGGCAAAAATTCTAAACAAAACCCTAAGCAAGTCAAACTTGACAATATATAAGGATAATACATCATAAGTAAGTGGAGTTTATATCCTAGGAATAAAGGGTTGTTTTAACATTTGAAAATCAATCAAAGTGATTCAGCATAGCCCTAACTGAAAAAGAAAAACTACTATATGAACATCTCAATAGACAAAGAAAAAACATTTGACAAAAATGCATCACCCCTTCCTCAAAAGCACTCTCAGAAGGTAACTTCCTCCGTCTGACAAAGGACATCAGTGAATATCTGTTTTAAAGTGACAGTGGTGAAAGACTGAATGTTTTCACCCTAAAATCAGCTTGGAAGATTCAATATTGATAGGAAGTGGATATTTCCTAAGTTGAACGTGGATTCATCTCATTCCCATACAAACTCCCAACAGGTTTTCTAGTAAAATTTACAAACTGATTCTAAAATTTACTTGGAATATAATAGGCTTAGAATAGTCAAAACTACCTCGAAAAGAAAAAGCTCAAGGGACTAAAATTTCTGAATTTCAAGATTCATAAAACTACAGTAATCAAGACAGTATGGTATTGGTGTAAAGATAGATGAATAGATTAATGGAACAGGATGGAGAATTTAGAAATAGACTCACAAATAGGTAGACAACCAATTTCCCACAAAGATGGAAACAACAATTCACTGGGAAAATTATGTCTAAAATCAAATAGTATTAAAACAGTTTAATTTCAGTTTATGCGAAAATAAATAGGTAAACTTGGAAACTCTAGTTTTTCATAAAGTAAAGATATGCTTTCTTATCATTCTTATTCAACATCATATTGAAAGTCCTAGCTAGATGAATAATGGAAGCTTAAAAAAAAAAAAGCACACATATTTGTCTTTATTCACAGATAACATAATTCCTAATTGCCTATATAGGAAATACCAAAGATTCCAAATTAACTCCTAGAATTAAAAAGTGAATGTAGCCAAGTCTGAGGATACAAGATCAACCACACAGAGGTTAGCCATGTTCCCTACACCACAAATGTACAAAAGGCTGCCATTTAAGACAGCACCAAATATTGAAACACTTAGGTGTGAATTTAACAAAATATGTGCAAGATCTGTATGTTAAAAATGTGAAGCTCTGGTGAAGAAGTCAATGAAGATTAAAGCAATGAAAAAATGTACCATGTTCATAGGCTGTAGACTCAATATTTTTAAGATGTCAGTTCTCCCTAGTTTTATCAATGTATTCAACACAATTCTATTCAAAGTCCCAGCAAGATTTTTTGAAAATGTCAAAAGCTGAGTAAAATGGAAGTGGAAATGGAAAGGCAAAAGAACTAGAAGCCTAAAGAAAAACAAAATGTGAAGACTTACATTGTTCAAGATTAACTATAAGATACAGAATCAAGGTATATGCATGAGTGCACACGTATACACACATACACATCAGAACAGAGTCAAGAAATAGATCCATAAAATACAGTCAACTGAGTTTTGACTGCTATGATCTAAATGTTTGTGTCCCTCTGCAAGAAAAAAAAAATCACATGTCGAACTCCTTATCCCCAAGGCAGTGATATTAGGAGGTGGGATCTTTTGGGATGTGATCGGGTCCTGATGGTGAAACCCTCGTGATTAGGATTAGAGACCTGCCCTAACAGGCCCAAGCACAGGCCCTCTACCACAGTGGAACATGGTGAGAAGCCACCATGTATGAACCAAGAAAAGGGCACTCACCAGACAGCAAACTCTAAGCACTGGCTTTCTGTTGTTGACAAGCTACCCAACATAGAGTACTTTGTTACTGCAGACCAAATGCACTAAGATTTTGATAAAGATAAAAAGGTGATTCAGTGGAGAAAAGACAGTGTTTTCAACAAATACTATGGGAACAATTGGATATTAAAAATCAAAGCATTTAAAACTTAACATATATTTCATACCTCATATAAAATTAGTTTGAACTGGATTGTAACCCTAAATTTAAAACATAAACCTAAAAAATTCCAGTTTTTAGATACAGCTCAATACCAAATGCATGATTCACACAAGAAGAAATTAATAAATTGAACTTTAGCAAAGACTTTTGCTCTGAGATAGATATTGTTAAAAAAAAAAAAAAAAAAAAAAAAAAAAAAAAAAGAAAAGACAAGCCAAATGTGGAAGGAATGGAAACTTGTTCTGGAGGTTGTGGGAAAGGCTGGATCCTTCTGAAAGACTCTGCTTGATTCCTGTCCTCTTCCCTAGCTACTGTTTCTTCTCCCTACTTGCTTTGGGAGATGGGTGAATGGGAAGGTACAGGTTCCTGCTCTGCAGACCTGAGAGATGGCTCAAGCTCATTCTTCTGAGGCTCTTGAGCTGAATCCCCTCTTCCCGTGACTCCCTGAGCCCAGACAGGTACATCTGACCTCCAGGTAGCCACTGACGCAGGATCTGATATTCACTTCAAACTTCTTTCTGAAAAAATCGGATCATTTCTCCAGTTGACTCTATTGAGCAGTGGACCCAAGAGGACTTCAGATCACCTTGTTACTACACAGTAGAGACTGTGTAGTCCCTTCTGACAAACACATGTCTCTGTTAAAAAAATCCTGGGAGTGTGTACATCTCAATGCAGCAACACTCTCCAGCTCTCTTAAAGACCTCTAGCTTCCTAGGTGAGAGAAAGACTCCAGTCTACCCTCCTAGGTAAGGGTTAGGCACCAGTCCTTTGTATTCCTCAAACAAAGGGAACATATGCCAAAGCTCCTCTCACTTGGCATGTAGTCCTCTGCCCTCACCCCACACGTAGCAATGGCTCCCTCCAAAGAACCACTTTATTAACCTCTTCAAATTCTCCCCCTTTCCCTTTTTAGATCTTTGATCCTGCTGAATGGTCCATGGGACAATGAATAGTTCCCATATAATTTCCTTTGTAAATTATTTATGAGGGAGAGTTTGCTTCACACTGACTCTAATATCCTGATCTCACCTACTGAATCCTCCATAAAAAAATGAGGCAGGGTGATAGTACTTCACACAATGAGGAGGGACACAATGAGGAAGAGGGATTAATGTTGGAGAGGATAACGAAGCAATTAAAACATTCATAATCTCCTGTAGGACGATGAACTGGTACGATCTCTGTAAAATTATCTAGCAGGATCCACGAAAGCTGAATATATGCCAGTCCTATGAATGAGAAATTCTACTCTTAGAAATCCACATCCAAGAGAAAGGTACACATACCTTCACCTAAAGATGTTTGTGCATCACTACTTGTATTGGCCAAAATTGGTGTGGGAAGACAAATCCACAGTAAAATTAATATAAAAGCGGTGGTGCATTCATGCAATGGCATACTGTATGGAAATGAGAATGAACAAACTCACACAATAACAAGGAAAAAAATCTTATGATATAGTACTGAATTTCAAAAGCCAGATACAAATTATTCTTCATAAATATTTTAACTTACATAAAAAATTTAAAAAATCAACCCCAATTATTTCAGGCTCTCACTGAAACATGGAATACCTAGGTGGTATTGTAGCACCTATTTTCTTCCTCTATTGTCCCTTATGACAATTCTAATTAGTGGAAGAAGTTACCCTCAACATATTGCCATAAGAAAAAAAAAGACAATATAAATTAAATGTTGGCTAGAAACAGTCTTGTTTCAACACATCTCAGTTACATTTATTTCCTTAAGTTGACATCATTTTGTTTTTATTACGGGAAGGCAGCTTGTCTTGAGGAAAGGTGGTTTCCTATTATGGATAATAGTTTGATCTATGTAACTGTCACTATGCACCACAAGAGGGCAGCAATTTCAAGGACTAGAGTTAGGAATATGGAATGAAGAAAACTATATTTAATAAAAGAGCTTGTGAAACAAACAAAATTTAACTTATTATTCCAAGTGTTTAAATTTATAATTTTAGAATTGAAAGAAACTGAGATATGTCTTTTATGTAAAAACTCTTGTTTTATTTTTATTTTTCTCCATACAAGTCATGTGCAGATTTGTGTGGCAGGTATATATTCTAGTTTCATATTTAAGTTTATACACACACACACACACCCTGGCACTTTTTAAGTGCTTTCATTTAATCACTTTCATACATAATAATGTTTTGTGTTTTTCACTTTACTAAGCCCTCTGAAATGGATGTGCCAGAAACTATGGAGTCCTTTTTTATAAGATGAAGGGACTAAGGCTTAGAAGTGAGTAACTTGTTCTAGTTAACACTAATAATAATTAGAAAAAGCAGAACTTCATTCAACACGTTTTTAGTATTTTTCTGGAGTTGTCTGTTAGCCAAACAAAAATAATCAAGACTCCCTTTAGTTAATTCATGTATGAATTTAGAACATTATTTTCACAGAGCTTGGATCTAACATGAGGTTAGCTGTATAATTGTCCTCCAATACTGACACTCAAATTAACCACTGTTATCATCTCACAGAGAAAATGACATAGAAATGAAGTTTAAAAACAAAATAAACAGTATTCCTAGAGATTAATGATTAGAATAAAGGGGGAAACAGATGTAGAGTTTAAGAAGGCTTAAAGTTACCTCAAACACTGTTACCCCAAGTTGTAAACATTCCACAGTCACTCGATTTTTGCATTACCAAAGAGATAAGTGTTTGTTAGGCCACGTGTTTACTCATTTTATTTCCGGTAAGTAGGGTACCGTCTCACAGCTATTTAAATACACCCAAAATATGACACCTAAAATTGTACACAATTTGAAAACATGACCTGAGCAATTGAACTCTCACATAAACAAAAACAGCATATTAGGGGACAGGGCACAGTGGCACACTCCTGTAATCCCAGCAGCCCAGGAGGCTGAGGCAGGAGGATCTCAAGTTCAATGCCAGCCTCAGCAACTTAATGAAGCCCTAAGCAACTCAGTGAGACCCTGTCTAAAAATAAAAATGACTGGGGATGTGACTCAGTGGTCAAGTGTCCCTGGGTTCAATCCCTGGTTTAAAAAAAAAAAAAAAAAAGTATGTAAGGAAGTAAGTTATAGGGAAAAAAAACAGTTAAAATAAATGTTATCAATAATCATAGAGAAGTCAAAGACTTATTTCATTGAATAAAAAGACTCTGTTCAACTAAAAAAATACTATAGGCTATTTTTTATTGCTTTTGTTTTGTTTTGTGTGGCGGGGGGTACTGGGGATTGAGCCCAGGGTGCTTTACCCCTGAGCTAAACCCATATTCCTTTTTTATTTTTGAGACAGGATCTTGCTCAATTTCCCAGGTTGGTCTAGAACCTGTGATCTCCTGCCTCAGTGTCCTGAGTAGCAGAGATTACAGGCATTTGCATTGTGCCCAACTAAGGCTATTTAAAAAGTTTTAAAACTCTACACAGAGGTGTACACACACACACACACACACACACACACACACACACAAAATGGAATATTACTCAGCCATAAATAATGAAATTATGGCATTTGCCAATAAATGGATGAAACTGGAGAATATCATGCTAAGTGAAATAAGCCAATCCTAAAAAACTAAAGGTTGAATGTTCTCTCTGATATGTGAATGCTAATCTAAAATAAGGGTAAGGGGAGAGAGAAAGGGGAAAAAAGGAGAGGGAATTTCATCAAAATAGAGGAAAGATGAGTAGCCTAGACCAAGGGGACGGAAGGGGATGAAGGAGGGATAGGTAAAGGAAGAACAGTGAAAATCTGATTGAGCTTTCCTATGGACATACATGAATATAGCACAGTGAATCCCTGCATCAAGTATATACACAAGACACTAATTAAAAATAAATAAATAAATTGCTGAAAGATCAGTAGAATAGAGGGAGGAGAGAGAGTGGAGGGAGGAGGTGGGAAGTGGTGGGGACTGAATTAGAGCAGATTATAGTCCATGCTTTTGTGATTATGTCAAAATGTATCCTCTAGTGCTATAAATAACTAAAAGTCTCAACCAATCAGTCAATATTAAACCAAGATGTGTTATTACGAATTGTGGTGATATAAATGAAAAGGGTACAGTGAGGATCACGAGATGACAACGGTATATCCAAGGCGTAGTGCCAGTCACAAGACCCTTGAGGAGCTGACTCTCATCCTGAAATTGGAAGATGGGCCTTTGGGAAATGTGGCGTGTCTGCTCACCCATTCCAAGTAACCGAAGCTTTTCCTGTATCAGCGACTAAAACATGTCGTGTAGAAGAAACAGGATATAAATCATTCACTGTTATTATTATTGGGGGGATTAAAAAGGTATTGCTGAGCACCTTCTCTAAAGAGCACAGTCAGGGGATGCTGGACTGAGGGATTTAAACACCTCAACTCTGAGTTCACAAACTGTCCAAAGCATCAGGAAGCCAAATGAGACAGTGCTTTCCCTCTCTCAGGTGAACGAGGATCAAATGACACAATATACCTAAACTGCATAATTCACACAACAATATGCACATTTATTGTTAATATACAAGCGTTTTCAATGTTGTTTCAAGTTTAATTTCTGTGCCAAATGCAAGATAGTATTCATCTCTCTAACTTCAGCTCAGATTCCCAAGACTTCTCCCCAAAATAATAGTCTTTCTTTTGTCTTCAGCAAAACTGTTTTTCCTGTTAATGAAAAGTTTGTTAGTTAGTATTTTATTCAAAACCTGTGTCAAACTTACGGTCTAGTGCATTATAAAGAAGCTCAAAGTCTTCGTCTGTTTTAGGATTATGCCTCCGGTCATAGTCCCTTTGCAACCATTCTTCTTTTTCTTTTATTTTCCTTAGTTCCTCCTGTGCTTCCCACTCCAACCTCAATTGTTTCTGTCTTTTTAGTTTCTCTACAAAGACTTTAGCATGCCATTGCCTGTAGCGAGTCTGTATTACTATCACCTATATTTAAATTAAAAGGAAATAAAGTATATACCATCAACTTTTTGATCAGACAATAAAGGCAACAATTATTTCAATATCAATTCAACAGTAAAACAGTGCTGAGTCTGATTTTAGCTTTGTCAGATGTTCTTACATATATGAACATAGAAGTCACGGATAATACATGTCTCTGCTATTCATCTTAAAATCTAGCAAAAATCACCTTCATAGAAGGCTGTTAGTACAATGCTGAGGAGCACTGAATCTCCTCTCTGCTACTTAGTAGTAGTTTGATTTGGGGCAAGTTGCTTGCCCTTTCAGTACGTTAGGACTCTCATCTGTGAAACAGTGATAACAGTACACACAGAAAGTGCTTAGCTTGCCAGGCACGGTGGTGTATGCCTGTAATCCCAAAGGCTTGGGAGGCTGAGGCAGGAGGATTGCAAATTCAAAGCCAGGTTCAGCAACTTAGTGAGGCTCTGTCTCAAAAAAAAAAAAAAGATTTTTTTTTCAAAGGGCTGTGGATGTGGCCTAGTGGTTATGTGCTCCTGGGTTCAATCCTGTTATCAAAAAAAAGAAAGTGCTTAAGGATTTAGCTCAAGTCTAGTATATTACATCACAAGTCCCTGGTACATTACATCACAAGTCCTCCATCTATACAATGTTTAGGAGTTTTGGTTATTTCTAGCTCATCTTAATTGCCTTAAGCTAAGGCACATATTTAAAACAAAACTATATTTCCTAAACACATACAGGTATATGTGAAAACCAGTAAGGGTTAGATAAAAGAGACATAAATAAGAATTAAAATTCAAATAAAATGTGGGGAGTTTGCAACAAGATTGAGGACAAAACATATGCTGGCACATACTTTTCCCACTTCCTATTGTCTGATAAGTACAGCAAAGTGTGTAAAGCAGAAATCAATAATCACTGGATCATACCGAATGGGTAGCCCAAAGGAATAGAAACTTTGAAGAATCCCCTCAAGGAAAGAGACAGATGGAACATAATGAAGAAGGAATCTGTAACCTAGTCATGCACTGGAGGGGCAAGCTAGAAGACACAGAAGTGGCCCTAGAACTGCTTCACGCCCCAAACTGGCAGATGCTCTGAGCCAAAGGGCAGCCAACCAGGTACCAGTTGAAAAATGCAAATGGAACAGGCTCCCGTAAAACAATTTAGGTAAACAGCAACAGCAATATTTGTCCCTAGGCAAGATCGGTTAGTGTACCCAAACGCTGGTGAGACGAGGACATATAGGAATGCCCTATCTAGAAAAATAGCGCTGTTCCAGAATCAAGCCTTATACTATAAACCCACTGGGATCAGAAAGCGGTAAACATGCTATTAACACATTGCCTATTAACAAATTAGGTCCCAAGTTTCCAATTCTGTGAATATTTCAGTGAAATTAACAAAGGTGAATTAAAATAGGTTAGAAATCATAACCTAGAGCTTATATTTTATTATATTAATTAATATACATTATGAGTACTATAATTATATTATAATTATCTATATAATATATTATATACTATATCTAAGTTTTTATAGATATTCCACATTCGGGATGATAGGACAAAATGAGTTAAAAATCTCAAATCTTCTATGAGTACATACCCAAGACTAACCAAGCATTTGAAAAGAGCCAACAAAATAAAAAGCCTCTCACCCAACAGAATAATTTATTCTTGCTTGAAACAGAATTAGTAGAAGAGTAGTTCTCAAAGAGTAGTGGCTAGACCAGCAGTATGGGCTTTGTCTAGAAAATTTCCAGCAAGCAACCCACCTTCACACACACTGCCCCCAGCCCCTTGCCCAGAGGATTGGATCACAGCATCCTGTATATTCACAACCCCAGGGGATGTGGAAGCTGAAGTTTTAAAACCACTTTATTAAAGTACAATAAAACAGAAAACAAGACTAGAGGTAGTTAACACTTTCAGTGTAAAAGTCTATCAAAATAAAACAATCAAGCTTAAAAACAAAACCCAAAAAAGGACTGTGGAAAAATCTTTTATTTTTGAAATTTAAAAAAAAGAATCAATAAACTTGTGTCAGTTTGGTTGCCATTAAACTTTTAAAACTTACTAAAGACACCAAAGCAAGATTTGTTTAAATAACAGGAATTTTCTCATATGGCCATCCAGAGACGGGCGAGCAGTTTAGGGCTGGTAGAAGCCTGTGCCGCAATTAACATGTGGCTTTCTACTTGTATGTTTCGCTCAGCTGATCCACTTATCATCTTACAGCCAGGAAAAAGTGGGAAAGGAACAAAGCACTTTACAAGTAATTCCTGGAAGTGCTTCACATCACTGCCCTGCACACCCGTTGGCTAGACCTTAGTTACATGGTCCCCCTGATTTTCAAGGGAGTTAGGAAATGTCGTCTCAACTGGACAGTCATGTGGTCAGTTAAAGAATTTTGGTAGAGAACTGGAGGTTTGTTATAATCTGATCTGCGGAATGTGTAGAGACTGAGAAGGAATTAATAAACAGAAACTTAGGTGAGAAAATCTTTTAGAATACAGAAGGAAAGGTCGCAAAAGTTAGAAAGATGAAGAAAAAATCAGAAACATGAAAGATAAATCCAGTCATTCCAAAACACATCTGATAGGAGTTCCAGACAGAATGAAGAAATTTGATTACAGAAATTACTCAAAATAAACATTTCCCAAAGCAAGACATGAACTCTCAGAAAGAGTCCATTACCAAGTTTCAAAGGCAGCATGATAATACTACAAAATACAAAGGATAAAGTGAAAATTCTAAAAGCTCATAGAAAGAGGAAACAAAGCAATGAGAATCAGACAATATCTGAATGTCAAATACAGTTTCAAAGTTACAAAGGAAAATAATTCTGAAAATAAACTTGAATCTAACCTTCTATACCCACTTAAACTCAAATCCACATATGAGGTTCATTCAGTGAGGACTTAAGACGATTCACTCCCTATGCATAATCTCTGAAGAAATTACTAGAGAATGTGTTCCAGCAAGAATAATAAATCAAGCAGGAAAATTAAAACAGTGGACAAAAACTTCAAAAAACTTACGAAGATAAGTATATTTTACTCAAAAACAAATATATGTATCAAAGAAAATATGTAAAATAACAATCTAGAATTATAATTATATCGTAAATCATCTTTCATTGTAATTCAAAATCCTCACTGGATAGGAGGAATAGGGGAGGAAGGAAAAAGAAAGGAAGAAAAGAAATGCATATTAAGGTTCCTGTTCAGAGAAAATATACCACTGGATTACCACACATTTGGCATAAAAAAAAAAAGGTGTGTTAAAACGTTTTATGAGTAACTAGTAGAAAGTGCATATAAACTTATAAACTACCTAGTCTAAATTATGAAAAAACAAAAGCATGAAAAAGCTTAATCAAGCCAACAAAAAGAAGGAAAGGTTAATAAAAGAATAAACAAGAAGGATTCATAAATTAACAAGATGAGATGGCAGAAATTAATAAAAAAAATCAGTCACACATAATATAATCTTGCCTAAAACAAGAACTGTAAAGCATTGAACTCTAGAACCTATTTAAAAATTAAAATGAACATGTCCTAAGTGGAGAGGAATCAATAAGAATAAAAGAACTTAAATTAAATGGAAATTGACCTCTCATACAGCCTTTTAACTGCTCCCTGAGTTTATGGCCCACTGCTCACTTTGACCTCCCACAAAATCTCCAACCCACTTTCCAAGATCCTCTGGGGCTGACGTGTGTGGGTCTTGATGCCCTCCCTCTTGGCAGGCATTTAGATTTTCACTAAGCCAAGTTACACATCTCCATTTGCTTTACAACTTCTAAAGTCAGCTGACATTTACTCTTCTCTTTTCTCATCTATTCTTTGCCTGATATATTTATAATTTTTTCCCTTTAATATCATTTTATTGGCATTTGGAAAGTGGCAGGGAGAGGGTTCCTTCTCTACCTAATATCCCATGTCCTCTATTTCCTCCTACTAAGAAAATCTCAGCTTTCTTGCGGAATAATATACTACTTAGCAAACACATTTACCATCCACTCCTTTGGGAGGGACATCACATGACATGGCTCAGGCCAATGAGATGGAAGCCAGATGTCACTGGGTAAGGCTTTCAGGAGGAGGGAACATGGAACATACTCCCTTGACTTCCCTCTTGTTCCTACAAAGAATGTAGACGTGATGATAAGTGTCAACAATTTTGTCACCATACAGTAAAATGCTAAGCATGGTGAGATTTTAATGGAGTGGGAAGATACAAGAGTGCAGGTTCCTTATGATACAGTAAAGTCACCATCCAAACTCAGTACAATAATGAAGTAAAAATTAGTTTGGACTGAGAAACTAAAAAACACATCACTGTAATAAGTGACACTGATCATGACAGCCACAAAGCTATCAGGAAACAATATTTCTCCCAAGGATACTCTGCAGCTATAAAATGTCATAGCAATTCCTTTCTTTGAGTAACTATTTTCTTACTCACTGACAAAGTTTGTGCTCTAAAATCATAAACTCTAAGAAACTTTATTGCTTGAAATTAGATCAGTAAGAACAAAGCATCTTATTGTTATCTAAAAAGATCTGAATCACTTTGACAGGGAGAAGCAGCCTTGATTTTCAACAAGGGTACTGAACTTAGGGAACCTTAGAGATAACATTCTCCAACTCTTTTAACTTCATCCCCAAGAGAACAGGACCTTGGTCCACCTTGCAATCCAGACCTTGATGTTGACCCACTTACACACAGCCTTACTGTACAATCAAGAGACTACTTTGCTTAAATTCTACCTACACTTCACTTTCCCCCTAAATCTCACAATTCCATCTTTTCTCTTGCTGGGTAAATATTAATTTAGATTAAAAACAAAAACTCATCAGGCTGGAATAACTGGGACTGATAAAGCCAAGTGCAAAGCTAGCCCCGTGGTGACGCTGGTGTGCTGTCTTCCTCAGGATGACGACTCCACAGACTTGACTTTTGTGAATTCCAGGTTTCTCTCTCAAAATAACTCTAGGAGGTAGATACAACTATTATATGCTCTCTATAAGAGATCAAATAGGTTGAAAGTAAAAAGGTGCAAAAAGATGAATTGTATAAGTGATAAGAGTTGGAGTGGCTAACTCTTGTTAGTGAACACTCATGTTGTACTGAGTTTCAAATGGTCTGGCAAGCTCCCTACACGGTTCTACAATGACAAAGGAAGGGTTAAGGCCGAGGGACAGAAATGTTAAGAAAGATAATAATGACCAAAGGCACCGGAGATTCCCTAAGGACAAGGGAAGGATTAGGAACATTTAGGGTTCTGGTTGCTTGTATGGAGGGAAATTGGAGATATGGTCTGTATTTACTATCAATGAAACATGACCCATACTCATGTGGATTTTTAGGCTAGTGTAGCATAGGAAAACACACAGAAAACGATTGACTTTATATATTTAATTTTTAGTATTTGTTCACAATGGAATTATCTTACCGCCTTCAATCTTCGGGCATGGTATTCTGCAGCTGAAAAATATTCCCCTGGTTCTAACAGTTTATCAGTCATATTTGATACGTACACACCAATTTTAGACATTTGTGTGGATGTTGTATTTGTAGTTTGTTGGAGCTTTTTTCTCTGAGAAACTGTCTAAAGTAAAAAAATAAAACATTTAAGTAAGTATTCACTATATTCACACATGAGAGAGAGAATATTTTTTTCTACATATTCCAGTAAAATTTGCTTTCATTATCTTAATTGTCACATAATTAATGAGAAGAATTTGAGAGAGTCATATAGTATATAACAATTGTTGACCCTACAGTTGCAGAAACCTAAATGGAAAATTAAAAAACATTACCTGGGTGTCCCTTGAAAATGCAGAGACTTTTTCAGGGATCTTTTTAGGTACAGTTTGGGTTCCAGCATTGTGATATTCTGTTCCTGTTATTTTATGCCTAAATCCACCAAGAAATGGCTTGTGAAAATCAGACTTTATAATCTCAACAGCCACCACCTGGTATTGATTAATGCCTAAGGGGATAAAAATCAAGACTGAATGGAAGTTCAGTTAGAAAGGGAAACTAACATGGCTTATCTGAAAGACATCAAATAACTCACCAGTGTGTACGGTGACAGTTATGATTTGAGAGACATCACTTAATCCCTCTATCCTTTTGATTGGATATAGATCTGGATTCGTAGATGAGAGTTCCAGTTGTACAATTTCCTGTGGCTTAATTCCATGTTGTATAAGAGTCTCATTATTTTTAAGAATTATTCCTAAAATAAAAAAATTTAGAAGTTTTATGACAAAAAAATGACTATTTTTATTATTTTAATTATGAAATAAATTATATATATGTATAGATAGTATATAACATGATATTCTGATATTATGTACACATTGTGAAATGGCTAAATCAACATAACATAACTATTACTTACATACTTATATTTTTTGTGTGTGGTGAGAACACTTAAAGTTTACTCTCTTAGAAATTTTCATGTATACAGTGTACTGTTATTAACTATATAGTCACAATGATATACAACAGTCTCTGGAAATGGTTAATTATCTGTACTCAAAATTTTTAAGGTGATGGCAAATATCCCAAGTGGTTGTAGAAACACTATCACTTAATTACTAAGTATAGTATGAATGTTTTCCACCTCTTGCGGTAATAATAGTACAGAAAATACCATTAGAGTGACTATAGTTCATAATAACCTACAATATGTTTTATGAATAACTAGAAGAGAGGAGTTTGAGGCCTTTGAATACAAAGTAATGATAAAGAAATGAAAACAGTCATTATCCTGATTTGATCAATACACAATGTACACATCGAAGTAGCACACTGTATCTCATAAAATATATATAATTGTTACATATTAACCAAAACAATTTTAATCTTTAAGTAAAAATAAATGTCACCTGTTTTGATCATACATTGTATACATGTATCAAATTATCATACTGTACCCCATAAATACATATAATTAAAATAACGATAAAAAATAAAAATCAAACTTCACAATAGGAAGAGTTAGCAGCATGCTTGTGCTGAAATAAAACTACATCTCTCAATTCTTCAAATATATAAATATAATAACCATGAAACTCTATGGACATTTAAAAATAAAAGCATTTTATAGCAAGAGCAGAACAATATACTGAACACTGACTGTGAAAACTCACAATATATTATATGTAAATACTACACATATGCATTCCAGGGGAAGCATGATTATTTTAAGACCCATTTCGCCCTCTGGTGTGGATAAATATAGACTCAGAATTCCATATAAGCTCTTCCTTTCTCTCCTTCCATAGTCAGAAACTCACATATATTAATGCCAAAGTGGAGATTAGACTCACTTTTGCACTGGTAAAAGTGAACATTGCTTTATTTTTCTTGTGGTGGTGGTACTACTTCATCTTCTCCCCTCTCCCTGCTCCACCCTGCCACTGTGTATTTAAAAAATTAACTGATCACATTTTTGTGTTTCAAGACATATGAAAATGCAACAATGTTATGTCACTGGCTGCCGTTTTGGGTCATGGAATCTTTATTGATGGAATCTACTAATCTTCAAATGTATGGTCTTCCTTAATTACAATTTTGATTTTGAACATAATGAAAACCATACTCATAAATATATCAGACAGCACAACCTATTTTACCTATATTTGAGCAAGTACACTCAAAGATCAGTGAGTTTCAATTTCATATTCCACATTCTTAATTTTAAAAATTAACATGAATGTCATAGGGGCTTTGCGATAGGTTGAATAACGGCCCCCAATATTTGTTCACATCATTATATTACCTTTATAGCAAAAGCGACTTTACAGATTTGATTAAGGATTTTAAGATGCAGAGACCATCCTGGTCTATCTTGTTGGGCCCTAAATGTAATTGTGTGTACCCTTATTATAGGAAGGATGAAAAAGATTTATTAACAGAGGAAAATACAAGACAGTATGACAGAAACAAAGAGAGAGCTGAATATACTACTCTGTAGCTATGAAGATGCAGGAAGAGGCCAATGAACCAATGAATGCAAGGAATGCAACTCTAGAAGCCGGAAAGGCAAGAAGGTAGATTCTCCCCTAGAGCTTCCAGAGGGAGAAAGGGCAACTGACACCTCGACTTTATCCCAATGAAACTGATTTAAGATTTCTGGCCCCCAGAAATGTAAGAGAAATATATGTGCTGCTTTAAGCCACTAAGTTTGTGATTAGTTTTTACATAGACATAGAAAACTAATCCAGGTTCCCAGAGTTCTCTTTTTTCCTCTGTTTGTTTCTGTAGAGGATGTAGTCCCACCAAATTTGAGCTCCAGTTCCAGTCCTGGAAGACACCATCTATCTTAGAGAATGGCTGGCATCAAATCTAGCTGTTTCACAATTGTGACTGACACACACCTTTTACCCAAAGGTAGTATCTGGTACTTATAAAGAAGAAAGGCCATGGCATGCAGAGGACAGGAATCCTTAAGTACCGCTGGCCATCTCCTACAGTCACAAAGTGCTCTCTTTTCTGATTTTCAACTTTACCTTTGAGTTAATGTCCAGTAATTTCCAATTCCCTCTTCGGAGGCACCTCCAGTTTCAGTTCAGACTCTGCTACTTATCAGTCATGTGATTTTACCAAAGTTCCCTGAGTTTCAGTTTCCCTCTCTCAGAGAAAGAGTTAATAATAATACTACCTACATCAAGGGGTTGCTGTGTGGATTAAATGATAATGTAGGCAAAACATTCTGTAGAAGTACTAACACGCAGTAAGGGTTCAATGCATTAATCATTGTGCTCATTATTATAATTACTAATAATTATTTTAATTTTAGCCTTGTTTCCCTAGTCAGGCTTTAATGTGCTATTCGCACAAATCTTACTTTTGGAGTATATTCACTGTAAATTAATTTTTTAAATTATTTTGAAATTGAATTGTTTTTCTCTGCAAACGTTGTGTAGCATCTTTATAAGTCAATACCAAAGCTTTTAAAACTAAAATATTAGAATTTGTTCAAACACAGTCTATAAAAATGTTTTTTAGCTACGTTAGTCTGGTTATCTATCACAATTACAAAGACTATATCTAATCATGATCAATCATGATTCAAGACTAATAAAACTTCAGTGGGGCTTCTCAATATCATCCACAAAATATAAACGAACCAGGCATCACAGGAATGACCTTAACATATAAAATATTCAGAAACCATTTTCAGTCTTGCATTCTCCTTCATCTTCTTATTTCTTCAATCTCAGCTCCTCCCATTCCACGTATAAAATCTACTTCAGTCACTCAAAATGTCTTATCACTTCCAAAAAGCCCCAGGTTTTCTCACCTCTTTGGGACTTGGCACAAATATTATCACCTTTATAAATTGAAACATTCTATAATTTCCCAGGTTCCTTCTTTCCTAATCTCATAGCTTTTTGTGCATATTTCCAATAAAGCATTTGCATATGATATGGTAACTACTGCATGCAATTCTCCCTTACTGGTCTGTAAGCAATTTAAGAATAGGAATCTTGTTTCATGTTTCTCTATATCATCTGCTATTAGTAAAGTATCTAGAATAAAATGTCTTCAATAAAAAGATATTAAATGAATAAATGCATAACCACAAGATAATGCTAAAATAGTAAATACGGAGACATTTTGTTTAAAACTTCAAAGGTCTTGATTGTTTACATGTTAAAACTGGAGAATTCTGGATAAGTTTATGAGCCTTCGAACTTACCTGCATAACTTATCTGCAGTACAAAAGGTGGGATTTTTAATAAGTGTGAAAAGTGATCCTTGAAGTATTTAAAAATGGTGTCAACTTTAAAAGGCATTATAATTTCCTGGCCCACAGGAATAAGTACAACTTTTACTGAAGATAAAAAGAGAAAAGCAATAAGCATCGTCAAATACAGTAAGGGTCAGCAACCTACACTCTACAAAGAGACACAGAATTATGGGCCAAATGTTGATTGTGGAGAATTCAGGTTATTTCTGCTATACTTCCCCACCACACCCCAATCATATCTAAAGAGAAGTGACCAACATTGAGCTGCAACTCTAGGCTTTGAAAATTAATCCACAATCTCAAAAATTTTCAGAAATGTTCACTACCTGTATTATGACATATGTATAGAAAGCAGTTCTGAAAAATCAAGCATTTTTGATTAATGAGCATAGGAAAGGGAGACCTTGAAATAGACAAGTTGTTTCAGAACTTGGAAATGCATTTTAACCCCCTACTATAACTACTTTTGACAAAAGTTAACATTGTATGGCTCACACTCCACCCTAAAAAATAGGAAAATAAGATGCTTATGTGTTGAGCCAGGCATGGTAGCACATGCCTGCAATCCCAGTGGCTCTGGAAGCTAAGGAAGGAGGATTGCAAGTTCAATGTCAGCCTCCACAATTTAGTGAGGCCCTAAGCAACTCAGCAACACCTTGTCTTTAAATAAAATATAAAAAAGGGCTGGGGATGTTGCACAGTGGTTAAACACCCTTGGGTTCAACCCCAGGTACCAAAAAATAATAATAATCATCATCATAAAAAGATGCTATGTGTTAAAAATAAAAACTGATATTACAGAATGACCATCTATTCACAAATTATATGGAATAAGTATAGTATAAACTCTTTTACCTTTATAGACTTTAAATTTTTGTTTTAGTCAGCTATTTCACCACTGGACTAAAAACCAAACCAGAACAATTGTAGAGGAGGAAAAGTTTATTTGAGGGCTCACAGTTTCAGAGGTCTTAGTCTATAGAAGGTCGACTCCATTCCTCAGACCTTAAGGTGTGGCAGAACATCATGGTGAAAGAGTGTGGCAGAGGGAAGCACCTCATATAATGATCAGAAGGCAGATATATCCTCTTGCCAGATATAAATATATATACCCCAAAGTAACGCCCCCAATTCCCACTTCCTCAGCCACACCCTACCACTTCAGTTACCACTCAGTTAATTCACTGATTGGATTGACTCTTACCACTCAATCACTTCTCCTCTAAACCTTCTTGCGTTGTCTCACACATGAGCTTTTGGAGAACACCTCACATCCAAACCATAACTTTTAATAGAGAGGATGCAATAAGTAATCATAGTATAGGTCAAAAAGCTTGTATATTTCTAGATGCCAGACATGACAGTTTTCAAAAAGTTGAGACATTTATCAACATTCCCATGAAAAAAAAAATCTAACAAGGCAATAGTCATATTAAGGTTCTTTAAACTTATTAAAATTGTTCTCACAGTTCTCTACAAATGCAACACTTTCAGATGTTAAACAGAAATTATTAGTAGGCTATTTTGTTTCTTGGAGGTGAAAAGCTATGATTAATGTATTTTAAATTTTTCATAGCAGTGGTTTCTTAAGCTTTGGAATGGGGAGATATGTTGAGGGATTTGTGAAACTTGGTAAGTACAGCGTCAAAACAACTTTTTATTTAAAAAAATCACCATGTTTTTAAGTTACAATATCAGGGAATTATAGAAATACTAAAAATGGAATCCAAATTTACATTGAATAATGAAATTAAGAGATACTCAGTTCAGTTGCATATAATTAATTAGCTTTCTCTCCTTCCTCCTTTCTATTCTTTATTTGTCTGAACCTACCACACAACGTTAAACAACCCACTATAGTCAAAAGCTACATTTTACCAGCCAAAGTAAGCTGCTGTTATTATCACTGTTAAATGACAACCCACGTTCTCCATCCTATGAGTGGAAATTCTCAAAACCTGTGGACCAGGAGGAATAGTGCAGTCAGTTAATGGTTTTCTGTATAACTATGTTACTGCTGCTCCCCTTTTCTGTTATTAATAATATTATAATGAACACTGCTTTAGGGTTTTAAAATTGACCAAAAATGAGACAAGGATTTTTCCTAAACTAAATATATGGTTAACTCTAAGCAGACTATAAAAATATGTAAAAGCAACATGATTCAAGGAATGAACAATGAATATGAAACTAGGGAATCTGGTCTCTAGCTACGTAAAATAATTCCACATTGGCAGGCAAAAGAATTGTAATTGTACTCAATAATTTTTCAGATATTTCTCACCATCCCTAAACATTTTAAACTTATTTATTTGAATAAATAAATAAATATGGATTTAAAATTTGGTGATGCTCATTTACTGAGGAAGAGTAGATATTGCTAAATAGAAAAGTTTGCACAAAGTCAGTGCTATGTTGCATTCATGTAATCCCAGCAACTCGGTTGAGGGAGGAGGATCACTTCAAGGCCAGGTTCAGCTACTTAGCAAGGCCCTAAGCAACTTAGGAAGACCCTGTCTCGAAATAAAAAATAAAATGGGAAGGGGATGTAGCTCAGTGAAAAGTATCTCTGGGTTCCATCCCCAGAACCAAAAAAGGAAAAAAAGGAAAGCTTTCACACATAGTGAATAGTTTAAGTGGTATAACTATGGAAGTTTGGTGGGCATGGGAAAGGGAAAATAGTAACAAATATAAAATAGATCTTCAAATGAAAATAAACAAAAAATAAAAAATGAAAAGCAACTATTCTTTGAAATGCAGAAATGAAATATTCTGTCTTCTCTTCAAAATACCTGTTGCTGAAGATTCTGTCACTGACGTTTGCAAAGACTCCTTTATAGCCTTTATTTTATTCAGAAATGCCAGAGTATCCACATTTGAATTCTGTTCGATTAACTGCACATGGGGCTGCTGTGTATCATATCCTAGAAAATGCAAGGATTTTTTGGAAGGCACGACCCCTTCCAGGAGTTTTCCTTCCTGTTTCAATTCGAGACTTAAAATGCTGATGTCACTGAGCTCCTCAGGTGACTCATTGCCCTCACTGATTTCTAGTTCCGATTCATGCTCTTCACTTAGACCTGACTCTGAAAGTTTTTCTGAAGGAACTGGAGCATTGACAGTTTCAGCAGGCTCCTCGTAGTCTTCTGCCTCAGCTGTACTCTCAATATTAAACTGTTCCTCTTCAGACATTTTCCTAAATCAAGAAAAATTAACACATTTACTACATATATAAGAGTTTCTCCCCCTAATATCAAACTCATTGCTGATATAGGGTGATGTTCATAATATACTAAAATGGTGTTCATTGTTATTTAAATGTTGATTATTTCCTTAATGGCAGAATTTTGGTGAATTTTTATTTAAAAAACACAACAGAGACCGGCCAGCAACTAGGTCCAGCACCCACGTGCACATCTTCAGTGACCATCCTGGTCCAGCACCCACAGTCTCCTCCCCAGTCCAGTGCATTGTCTAATGCCCACGCTGTAGCCGACCATCTACAAACATGGGGGGTCACCTCTGCCCACTATCATGGATTATTCCGGCCTGGGAGGCCACCATCCCTAGTCAGGCAACTCCACTCTTGGGACATTGCATTATCAAGTACCTCTCAGTTGTCTAGGAACAGACAGTTGTTTGAACAGTACAGTATAGTTTTATTGTAGAATTTTTTTATTAATAGTATTATTATGATTATTCCTATTATACCTACAATTATTCCTACTTTTCTTTTCTTTTATTAATATTTTTCTCATTCTATTTTCCTCATATCTGTTTTCTTGGAGACTCTTTCTCCCTTTTCTCATGCTAACAACCAATTTCTTTTAAATCCTCTTTCACTATTCCTATGACATAGTACCTCTACAGACTCACGTCTTATTAACATTACATCCTACACCCATCCCCATCCTCTTTGTCCCCATTAGATATTGTGGTCATTATTGCAAAACTATTGTTGATACTGTAGATAATAATGGAACTCATCATCTCTATTAAGACAATACTGTTAATATTTTAATAGAAACTATTTGGGTTAAGAATGCATATTGTCTGTATTCTGTGCTGCTAATACTGATCTCCCACTTTAAGGTAAGCTATTGGAAACCTGCAGGGTCACTATAAGTCTACATGAGGAAAACTGCAATACCTCAGATTTGCACTGCTAGAGGGGAAGATACACAAGCAACATGAAAATACAATGGAAGAAAGTGTCCCAAACAAACCTAGATGCTATATCAATAGAATCCAATGACAGCATGGGAGAAAAAATGTCAGAAAGGGAGTTTAGAATGTACATAATTAAAATAATCCAAGAAAGAAAGGATGAGATGAGAGCAAATGCAGGCAATGAATGATGGCACAAATAAACAGTTAAAAGAGCAAATGCAGGAAGCAAAAGATCATTTCAATAAAGAGATAGAGATTCTGAAAAAAAAAAAAAACAAAAAACAAAAACAGAAATCCTTGAAATGAAGGAAACAATAAACCAAATTAAAAACTCAATAGAAAGCATCACCAACAGACTAGATCACTTGTAAGACAGAACCTCAAACAATGAAGAAAAAATATTTAATCTTGAAAACAAAGTTGACCAAAAATAAATGATCGTAAGAAATCATGATCAGAACTTCCAAGAATTATGGGATTTCCTGAAAACATCAAATTTAAGAATTATTGGGTTTGAGGAAGGCACAGAGATACAAACTAAAGGAATGAATAATCTATTCAATGAAATAATATCAGAAAATTTCCCAAATCTGAAGAACAAAATGGAAAATCAAATATGAGATGCTTATAGGACACCAAATGTACAAAATTACAACAGATTAACACCATGGCAGATTATAATGAAAATGCCTAACATACAAAATAAAGATAGAATTTAAAAGGTTGCAAGAGAAAAGCATTAGAAATACAAAACATAATTAGAAGCTACTTTGAAAATCTATACTCCAACAAAATAGGAAATCTCAAAGACATCAGCAAATTTTTAGAGACATATAATCCTCCCAAACTGATTCAGAAAGACATACACAATTTACACAGAACAATTTCAAGCAATGAAATAGAAGAAGAAGAAGACATCAAAAGCCTATGCACCAAGAAAAGCCCAGGACCAGATGGATTCTCAGTTGAGTTCTACAAGACCTTCAAAGAAGAACTAATTCCAATACTCCTCAAAGTATTCCATTTAATATAAAAGGAGGTAACCCTTCCAAACTAATTCTATGAAGCTAGTATCACCCTGATAACAAAACCAGACAAAGACACATTGAGGAAAGAAAACAGACCAATATCTCAGATGAACATCAATGCAAAAATTCTTAACAAAATTTTAGCAAATCGCATACAAAAACATATTAAAAAGATAGTGCACCATGATCAAGTGGGTTTCATCCCAGGCATGCAAGGTTGGTTCAACATCCAATAATCAAAAAATGTAATTCACCACATCAACAGACTTAAAGTTAAGAATCATACGATTATTTCAATAGATGCAGAAAAGCATTTGATACAATACAACACCCCTTCATGATCAAAACACTAGAAAAAATAGGAATAGTAGGAATATACCTCAATATTGTAATGTCTACCTATGCTAATAAGCCCATGACCAACATCCTTCTAAATGGAGAAAAACTCAAAGCATTCCACCTGGAACAAGGCAGGGATGCCTTCTTTCACCACTTCTATTCAACATCACCCTTGAAACTCTAGCCAGAGCAATTAGACAGACCAAAGAAATTAAAGGGATATGAATAGGAAAAGAAGAACTCAAATTATCACTATTTGCCAATGACATGATTCTGTATTTAAAGGAGTCAAAAAATTACATAAGAAAATTTCAAGAACTCATAAATAAATTTGGTAAAGTAGCAGGATATAAAATCAACACTCATAAATCTAATGCATTTTTATTCATAAGTGATGAATTCTCTGAAAGAGAAATTAGGAAAACTACCCCATTCACAATAGTCTCAAAAAAAAAAAATTGGGGAATTGACCTAACAAAAGAGGTGAAAGACCTCTACAATAAGAACTACAGGACACTAAAGAAAGAAATTAAAGAAAACCTTAGAAGATGGAAAGATCTCCTCCCATGTTCTTGGATAGGCAGAAGTAATATTGTCAAAATGATCACACTACCAAAAGTGCTATACAGATTCAATGCAATTCCAATTAAAATCCTAATGATGTACCTTACAGAAATAGAGCAAGCAATCATGAAATTCATCTGGAAGAATAAGAAACCCAGAATAGCTAAAGCAATCCTTAGCAAGAAGAATGAAACAGGGGGTATCACAATACCAGAACTTCAACTATACTACAAAGCAATAGTAACAAAAACGGCATGGTATTGGCACCAAAATAGACAGGTGGATCAATGGTACAGAATAGAGGACACGAACACAAACCCAAATAAATACAATTTTCTCATACTAGACAAAGGGGCCAAAAATATGCAATGGAGAAAAGATAGCCTCTTCAACCAATATTGCTGAGAAAACTGGAAATCCATTTATAACAAAATGAAATTAGACCCCTATCTCTCACCGTGCACAAAATTCAACTCAAAATGGATCAAGGACCTCAGAATTAGACCAGAGACCCCCGCACCTAATAGAAGAAAAAGTAGGTTCAAATCTTCACCATGTCAGCTTAGGACTAGACTTCCTTAACATAACTCCCAAAGCACAAGAAAGCAAATAAAGAATCAATAATTGGGATAGATTCAGACTACAATGCTTTTTCTCAGTAAAGGAAACAATCAACAATGTGAAGAGAGAGCCTACAGAGTGGGAGAAAATCTTTGCCAATCATACTTCAGATAGAGCACTAATCTCCAGAATTTATAAAGAAGTCAAAAAACTTAACATCAAGAATACAAATAACCCAATAAATAAATGGGCTAAGGAAATGAGCAGACACTTCACAGAAGATCTACAAGCAATCAACAGATACATGAGAAAATGTCCAACATCTCCAGTAATAAGAGAAATGTAAATCAAAGCTTCCCTAAGATTTCATCTCATCCCAATTAGAATGTGTATCATCAAGAATACAAGCAACCATAGGTGTTGGTGAGGATGTAGGGAAAAAGGTACACTCATATATTTCTCATGGGGTTTCAAATTGGTACAGTCACTTTGGAACACAGTAAGGAGATTCCTTAGAAAACTTGGAATGGATCACCATTTGACCCAGCTATCCCACTCTTTGACCTATACTCGAAGGACTTAAAATCAGCATACTACAGTGATGCAGCCACATCAACGTTCATAGTTGTTCAATTCACAATTGCTAGATTGTGGAACCAAACTAGATGCCCTTCATTAGATGAATGGATAAAGAAACTGTGGTATATATACACAATGGAATATTATTCAGTCATAAAGAAGAATAAAATTATGGCATTTGCAGGTAAATGAATGGCGTTGCAGAATAACATGCTAAGTGAAATAAGCCAATCCCAAAAAACCAAAGGCTGAATGATTTATCTGTTAAGTGGATGGTGATACATAAAGGGGGTGGGGGAGAGGCAAGAATGAAGGAAGGATGGATTGTATAGAGGAAAATGAGGGGTGAAAGGGGGTGGGGAAGGAAATATAATAGAATGAGACAAACATCATTATCCTATGTACACATATGATTGCACAAATGGTGTGACTCTACAACCAGAGAAAGGAAAGTTGTGTGAAATGAACAAAATAAGATTTAAAAAAGAAACATTATCAATTAAAGGAAGAACAATATAATTGACTATAAATCCATAGTATCCTTCACAGAATGTAGAAATTAAAAAATATATACATTTGATATTAAACGTAAATATCCTAGTCCTTACTCTATGGCCATGTTGTGGAGGAACTTGACTTGAGGCATATCCTGTGTACCAACAGTCTTTGTAAAATGCAAATTTTCTAGAGTAAGAGAATTAACTGAAGAAAAAAATAAGAAGATGAAATAGATATATTGTGATTGTTGAAGTATTGTAAGGAGAAAAACAAACTTAAATCTTCAAAAAACACTGACCTTCTGTGCTGGGGGCTATGCCATATGGACTATGCCAAGATGGCACCTGGCAGCCAGCCAGAAGTTGTTTTGCTCACATCCGAGGTGAGGAAGTCGGTTAGCATAAAGCACACCCAGGTGTTTTATCATTGGCCGTATTCAATTAAGTCCACGCACACAATGCGTGCACATGAGTTCCCGAGTGCTCCTGATTGTGCCTGCTCATTTTGACCTTTACCGTGATTGGACAGCTAGCTCCTCGCCTAATAATTGGCGTCAGCCCTACCCTTCACCTCCTAGAGGGAATATAAACCGGCTCTCCTCCAGCCCCGCGGTTCCTGGGTTTCTGAATCATCAATAAACCGTTTCAAATTTAAGAGTCTCAATACTTGTTTGTCTCCCGTGCCAAATTGACTCTGCTGGACGGCGTCACTTCTGTCCACCAATGTAGCATTTTGATGTGTGGTATTATTACAGTGGACTAAGAGAATGTAATGCAATCAAATAAAAACTACCAATGCTCTATATTTACCAAAAAAAAAAAAAAAAAAAAAAAAACACAGAAAAGTTTAAAAAATTAATAACAAAAAGAACTTCAAAACAACAATTTTGAGCAATATTCTGTGACAAATATGTGGAAAATATACTCTATAATATCATCTCCTTCTCGTAAGGAATGCCCTGTGAAAAAAGTTTTTCGCACTACTTCTTTTTCTGGATATAAAACTGATATGAGATGCATGCATCTGGCATTACAAATGATTAGACACTACAAGGAACCTGGCAGCTCCAGAGCAACTGTATCCCACAGAGAGTATCCTCTGCATCAGCTCTGCTCTCACAAATTGTAGCAGAGATCTCTAAGGACATCTGTCCTCAAAACGAACATCTTGACAAACAAATCTGGACTGTCTGGAGTTGATTAGATCCAGAGTTACAGTAACTAAGAGCTTGGTTTTGGGAAACAGGAAGACAGTATCTAGGAGCATGGACCAAGATAGTCCAAGGTATCCCAGAACCTGGCTGTCAAAAGGAGAAATAGGATCAGAGCAGCAAGTTGCTAATATATCAGTGAGCCTACCTACAGAGGCTGGCAGTCAGGAATGGAGGATATTGCAGGTGCCCTAAAGTTGCTTTTCAATGGCAACAGCTGGGGGGAAATTAAACCTGGGAACATCCGGGACGTAGGAAAGATCTCTCTGGGGCTTCCACTTAGAGTACAGATGCTTATGGGAAAAAAAAAAAAAAAATCATCCTTAGTCAGTGGAGATATCTGGCTACTAGAGGACAAATTTTTAAAAGTGGAACATCTGAAAAATAAGTAATCATTGAACTCAAAGAGTAAGCTATAAAGCATTAGAGAACCTTAAAGAGAGAATTAGGAAATTGGAAGATTTTATATCAAATGTTGCAAAGAGATAAGAATATGAAAATCAGTGATTGTTATGATTTAGATATAAGGTGTCCCCCAAAAGCTCCTTTGTGAAACAATGCAAGATTTGGAGGAGAAATGATTGGGTTACAGCCTTAACCCAATCAATGAGTTAATCCCTAATGGGATTAACTGAGTAGTAACTGGAGGCAGGTGGGGTGTGGCTAGAGGAAGTGGTTCATTGGGGGCTTGACTTTGGGGTATATATATTGTATCTGGAGAGTGAAAACCTCTCTCTCTCTCTCTCTCTCTCTCTCTCTCTCTCTCTCTCTCTCTCTCTCCCTCTCCCTCTCCCTCTCCCTCCCCCTCCCCCCCCCCCTCTCTCTCTCCCCTTCCTAGTCCATTGAGCTGCCTCCCTCTGCCACACTCTTCCGCCAGGATGTTCTGCCTCACCTCAAGCCCTGAGGAATGCAGAACAGCCTTCTATGGACTAAAATCTCTGAAACTGTGAGCACTCAAATAAACTTTTCTGCCTCTACAATTGTTCTGGTCAGATCATTTAATCAGAACAACCAAAAAGCTGACTAAAACAATGATTAAGAGCACAGAGAAGAGAAAAAGAAAGTAGTCAAGCACATATATTTTTGCTAAGCATATATTTTTCAGAGATCTGAGAGTGGTTTTGTATTGTTATAACAAAACAACAATAAAGAATATGCAACAGACTTCATATGCCCTATGAAGCCAAAAAATGACCTGTAGAACCCTTTTCAGAAAAAGTTTTTCAGCCCCTGTTCTGGCACATGTCAAATTAGTGGCCCAGAAGAAAACAGAATAATGGAGAAGAAATGTTTTAAAAGAAAATGGCTGAGAATTCTTCACAAGTAATAGAAAGTATGAATCCACAGATCCGTAAAGCACAACATAAATCTATACCTAATAAAAAAAGTACAAATAATTCAGAACTATGTATACTGTAAGATATTAAAGAATACAAAGATGAAGATAAGGTCCTGAAAGCAGTTATAAAAAAAAATATGTACTACTTTGAATCATTTTAATTTGCTGATATTAATACAAAGAAAAGTAAAATGATTGCAGACTCCTCATTGGATAAAACAGAAGCAAAGGCAAAAAGGGTACTAATTAAAAAAGATAATAATCCACATAGAATTATACATGCAGAAAAATCTTTCAAGAAAAAACATGGAAATATTTACAAACAAATTACCACCAGGAACTTATTGGCTCTAGAGGAATTTTTTTTCAAGCATATACTTGAAAAGGGAAAACATTTTCAAGGGAAATTGTTTTTCTTGAGCAAGAAGGAAAAGTGAAGACAAAACCATAAATATGTAGGTAAATACAAATAAATACTATCAACATAAAATAATAGTAGATAATAATAAGAAATCAGGGAAAAATCAGACCATTCTCAAATCCCTCTACTGTTTAAAAACTTTCACTATGAGATTTAACTATCCCTATTGGTAAGTTACATACGCATAACTAAATCTAAAATATAACCAATAAAAGAACAAAACTAAAGTTTTGAAATTTCAAAACAACAAAGGGGTGGGGAGAGTGGAATAAGGGAAAAAACTGAAAGAAATTTCAAGAAAAGGTCAAGAAATTTCCTTAGGCTCTGAGTCACTGAAAGAGCCTCATATTTGTATACCAAGGAAATACAAGGATGACTAAGAGACTATCATGAACAATTATATATTAACAAATTGGATAACCTAGAAGGAATGGATAAACTGCTAGAAACATACAACCTAACAAGACTTAATCATGAAGATATAGATCACCTGAACAACCATAATGATTAAGGAGACTGAATCAGTAATCAAACATTTCTCAACAAAGATAAGCAGAAGACCAGAGGGCCTCATGGCAGAATTCTTTCACCAAACATTTAAAGAACTAATATTACACTTTCTCAAACTCTTCCAGCAAAACTGAAGTGAACACTTCCAAACTCATTTTATGGATCAACATTATCCTGACAGCAAAGCCAGACAAAGACACGATAAGAAAAAAATCACAGGCCGATATCCCTATGAACATAAATGCAAAAATCCTTAACAAACTACAGATTGAGCATCCCTAATCCAAAAATCTGAAATTGAAATCTGAAATATGCCTAAACGTAAAACTCAAAATTTTTTTTCTGATTTAGAAGAATTTCAGATTTCAGAACTGGGGGTTAAGGTAAAGACTACTGAAAAAGCCTTATGCTGTAGTCCCATATCTGGAAAAACTCTGAAATTTGAAACACTTTCAGTCTCATGCATTTTGGAAAAGGAATACTCAGTCTGTACCAGAAAACTGAATTTCAACATAATATTAAAAGGAACATTCACCGTGATCAAGTGGGATTTATTTCTGGAAGGCAAGGATGGCTCAACATATACAAATCATTAAATTAGATATGCATTTATTAACATATAATGGAATGAAGGACAAAAACACATATGAGCATTTCAACAAATGCCTAAGAGGCGTTTGACAAAATTCAACATCTTTTTATGATAAACATTCTCAATTAGGCATAGAATGAATGTATCTCAACAAAATAAAGGCCACATGTGAAAAGCCCACAGCTAACATACTCAATGGTGAAAAGTTGAAAGCTTTCACTCTGAGATCAGTAACAAGGGTGCCTATTCTTGCTACTTCAACTCAACACAGTACTAGTTTTAGAGCAATTAGCCAAGAAAACAAACAAAACAAAAGGTATCCAAATAGGAAAAGAAGTAGTGAAGTATCTTGTGTTTGCCTTGCATGTGGGTTCAATCTCCAGGACTGCTAAATATATAAATAAATAAATCTGCCTAATTGTTGTACCAGGGGAGGATTCTGTGGTTATTGCACTAGAAAACAAACCAACAAACAAAAAATGGTTCTGCACTTTCTGTTTTCTAAGACTGTTCGGCATACGAGTAGCTTTGAAAAGTTAGTCCAGAACAAAGCTGCCAGTGACTCCCAAGAAGAAATGCAAAAGAACTAAATGAACTAGCCCCTGCCCATCTCTTGACCTCATCTTGAAAACACTCTCCTGCCTTATTATATGTAAGTTCAATTTCCACATTGGAACTTTTGCATATATATATATATTTTGCATTATATTTTTGCAACAAAAATGCATTACTACAGATCTGCATGACTAACTCCTCCTAATTTGTCACGTCTCAGCTCAAGTGCAACTTCTCCAGGGAGGCTAGCTAAGCACACCACACTCACTTCCTGTTTTATTTTATTCATAGATCTAATCACGGTTGAAAAACATGGCTTACTCATTCACTTACTTGCTTACTGTCTGTCATCCTCTAGTAGAAAACTGCTTTCATGAGAGGAAGAATATTTTCTGCCTTAACAGTGCTCTTCTTCCATATCCAGAAACAGGCCTAACAACTAGTAGCTGCTCAAATAATCTTGACTCTGATATATGAATAGGTAAATACAGGATGCAAAGATGAACATTACAAAGTCTGTAATTTCATTAATTTAGTATGCTAATTAAACAAAAATATTATCAATACTTAATGCCAAGAATCAATACATATTCATGATTTTAAAATATGATGAACTAAAAATAAAATCAAACTTCACTTTTCTGATAAAGGATATGAACATGTAATTATTTAATAATACACTAGAAGCATTCTCATTAAAGTTAGGAAAAAGGGAAGATGTTTGTTAATGCTGCTATTGAACAACATTAAGAAAAACAAATGAGATATATTTGAAGGCAACAATAAAATTTGTTCATGTGAGTCCTCTTCAAATTAGAATCACCCAATAGGTATGAACTTCCACTATTAAAGGATATACTCAGAAAGAAAATGAAATGTGTTGTTCCACTTTCTCCATCCATGCTACCAACACCTTAAATTAAAAAATAAACCTTGGCCACAGTAGAATTAGTTCAATTTTTCAACAGATTTCTATTGGGCACCTACTCATTAACAGTCACCCTTTTAGCTGTGTCTAGGGACACAAAAGTGAACAACACAGGTTCAGAAATTCCTGCAGAAATCAAACTTAACTTCCAGTGAGGAAAACAGACAAGAAACAACTAAAGTAGCAAAAATATACACAGAATCGAATAAAAACAAGTGTTAGGAAGATAATAAAGAAAAGAAGGGAGTCAAAAAGTACTACTGTGTCAGGGAAGGTATAGCAGAGTAGAGTAGAGGGTTTTGCAGAAGCAAATGTGTTAGGAAAGGAATGTACTACTGGTGAAATGACACTTGAGCAGGACACTAAAGAGAGAAAATAAATGGGGAAATAAGAACAAGTGAACACCTACTAGTGAACAGGTACTCATCTCCTGTGGCTGGAGAGCAGTGGGATTCAGAAAGAACAGTAGAATTTGAAGTCAGAGATGGGTTGTGGCAAGAGAGCATTACATCACACTGGGCTTCATAGACCATTGTAAGGACTTTGGCTTTGACTCAAGGAAGCCAGCAAAAGGTTTCAAGAAAAGAAATAATGATCTTACCTAAAGTTTAACAGACTGACTCAAGCTGCTGAGTTGTCGTAAAGATTATGGCAAACAAAGAAATAGGAAGCTGGTAGATGTCTATTGGGATCCATTACAATAGCCCAGATGTGAGGTAAAATGAACCAGAGTGATTATGGAGATGACAAGATGTGGTTATATTCTGTATATAATTGAAAGATAGACATGAAAATGTTTGGTAATAATCCAAATGTAGACTAAGAGAAAAAGGTAGGAATAGAGGATACTGCTAAATTTTTTAGCTTGAGCAACTGAAAGAATAAAGTTGCATGTATAAAAATGAAGAAAAGTGCAAAAAAAAAAAAAAGCAGGTTTGGGGTGGGAGTGGGAGTTAAATCACAGTTTGGCTAGTTTGAGATGCCCACTGGACAGTCAATTAGGGTTGGTAGTTTGGAGTTAAGAAAAGAAGTTGTCTGGAAATAGAAATTGGAAAGTCAGAAGTCTACAGACGGCATTTAAAGGCATGAGACACATGATATCAATGCACTAAGTAACAGCAGCCACATACCATAAAGGAGTTCCTTTCATGCATACTGGATACATCAACACTACTCTACCTTCCTTGTTGATGAAACTGTGTCCATTTCCTAGTTGCCATGGTTTGTGATGCTTATATTCACCTCACTACTAGTTTAGAATGCTAAATGCCCTAGATTATTCCCCTCCGTGCAAGCTATTGCCTCAGAAGGAAGACTGTTCCTACTTCTCACCTGTAGTTTTTATGCATGATATTGCCTAAGGTTCATAGGTCCTTGGCAAATGATATGAGTAAGTGAACTAAATAATTGCATTAAAAGTTTATAAGCTGTCAGTTGTTTTTAAAGAGGGGGGTTAGCAACTATGTTTATAATAATTGCAATGGTAACTGTCTGTTCAACTTAAAAATAAGAAATTTCAAGATTCTAAATCAGAGTCACGAAGACTATAGACCAGAAGGACCTCACTGCCATCTAGTACAGTGGTTCTCAGCTTTGGTTTCCCAAAGTGGGCTTTCAGGAGAGTCAATGCTGGAGCGAGACTACCTGGGTTTGAACCCTGACTTAGTAACTTCCTGCTGAAAGAAGCAATCTGACATGGGGCCTGCGTGCCTCTTCACTCCGTGTTTCTGGGTATGACAAAAATGCAAGGTCAAGACGTTGCTGACCAGGTCATTTATCAGGTTGTGTTTGCAACTAGAACCCATGACAGTTGAGATGTCATCTCCCAATTAAGAGCACATTTCCTTTGGTTTACTTTAAAAACAGTAAAATCCCCATGTGCAGGCACCCATGTGGGCACACTGCTATGGTCTGAATACCATTTGAGTGTGTTCCACAGGCTTCATGTGTCGGAGCTTGATCCTCAGTGCAATGATGGTGGGAGGGGTGACCTTAACAGTAGAGCCTAGTGGGAGATCAGAGGGGTCACTACCCTTGGAAGTGATTAAAGTAGTTCTGTAGGACCTTGAACTAGGACTCCAGAGAGCCCTCTCAACACTGGTTTCTGGGCTGCCTTTCAACTGTTCCCTCCCACAAGTACTCCCACATAAGAATGCCATTCAACATCTTACCAGGGTGACACCATGCTGTTGACTTTCAGTCTTCAAAACTGTGAGTTAAGTAAGTCTCTTTTCTTTATAAGTTACTCAAAAGGGAGTATTTCATTATAGTAAAAGAAAACAGACCAACATATTCACTTGTGTCAATCCTGTAGGACTTTGGTACAAACATGAAGCACTGGCTACCTCTTTTACAGAGAGTTCTTTTTCTCTGACCAGCACCCAAGAAACAGTGATAGGCGAACTTATTAGTTTGCAAGTGGGGCAAAACACCAGACTCCTCACAGTTCTTAATACTATATGACTTTGTGATAAAGAGGTTTCTTAATATAAGTCTAATTTTCCTCACTTGTAAAATGGGATAGTAATAGATTCAACATCAAAAATGCTTTTAATGATTAAATAAAATAATGTACATAAAGTACTTAGCAAACACTTCCTGGCATATAGTGACAACTTTATAAATGTTAGCTAACTACTAATTAACTATTTCTAGTATATCCAAAAGGCTAATAATTATACATTAGTAATGCCTCAAAGGTATTCAAAAAATTGCTTATTTCACTCAGGGAAAAGCACTTTCAAAATACAATATCGTAATTAGCCGATAGTTATACTTAATTACTTAGTCCTCATAGATAGTTGATGTTATGGTGTTTATGTTGAAAGAAATCAGACCAGATAGTTTGAGCAATATGTTCAAGATCACTGAGCAAGAAATCAGTAGATTTGGGATTCAAATCCAGGCAAACTGAACGAATGCTTCTACACCACTACTTTGTGTGGCATTTAAATACAGGAATCCATGGAGACCAGCAGAGAAGAGGAAAGGAGTCCTTGTAACTAAGAAAAAGTATTGGAACTGCTAATCTTCCCCTGAGACTCAGCAATGCTCCATGGTATGTTAGTAGTGATTAGATCCAGAAGAAAAATAATGATGTTACAACCAGAAACATCAGAAACCGCGTTTCATTTTTAAGTGAAAACATAAACCATGGTTTATGTTAAATTGGTTACAATTTAAACTGTATAGAAAATTCAACAGCACGGTTTGTTTCTTAACCTATCTAGTATAAGCAGCTAATTATATTGGTTCCCAATACTCCCTATATGTATATTAACATGCTACATTTTTATATATAAATATGTATAAACTCACACTGTAGCAAATACAAAATGTAAATAACAAAGCACAGACATTACAGGTCACAATGTAAAATGTAAAATTTCAGCCTAAAGAGGTAGGTAGCATCATAATTTGAAAATATTTTATTTAATGTCTTCCCACTATTGATGTTAATTTTGTTGCTGTGTTGCTGTTTTTAAGAGAGCAATACAAAAAACGCATACAAAAATGATAAACTTAATAGAACAGTAAGGGATATAATAAAAAGTGTGTCTTCTTATTAGTCAGATACCCTGATTTTGTTTCTCAATGTTAAGCAGTGTTAACAGTTTATCTTTTCAGAAACTGTCTGTGAAGGTACAATTATGTATTTAAACTTGTTTATGCTCATAGTAATATATCTTTAAATATGTTACTGTATATTTAAAACTGATTCTTTTACAACTTACTTTTATTAAATATTTACATAACCCATTAACATTATTTCTACATAAAACATATTCTTCTACCTCATTCTTTTCAAAAACTTCCTCACAGGATTAAGTCCACATAATACTTAGCTGTTGCACTACTGATGGACATTTAGGCCATCTCCACTTTCTTACTATTAAAATAGCATTTACTATTACAAACACCTGTGTACATTTATCTCCGTATACAAGTGTAAGTATATGTTCCTAGAACTAGAAAGAACAAATCAAAGAATATGCAGATGTAATTCTGTTAAATCCCATCAAATTGCTTTCCAAAAAGGCAGCACCACATTACAGACTCAAGAACAGCCCCTTAACTACTTCCTTGAGTTCTTATATTGTTTTATGAGTCTTCACTAAATACCCTTTTGTTATGCGTGCGTTTACATTTCCCATTACACGTTGTTTTTTGTTGTCTTTTGCTATATCAAAATTTTAGGTTGTTAGGTAGTGAAATTTATCAATATTTTTGCTTATGAGAGTTTCCAAATTTCACGATATGCTTAGAAAAACCACACAATGAAATATAAGTACATAAAATAAAATGAGGTAGATCAATAATAATAGAAACTGATTCCAAAACACACAGTACTGAATGCAAAAGCAAAGTGCAGAACAGTATGTTCAATGTTCAGGTGCCACTACCGATAGAAGGAAGAATATCACTGCTCATTCTTTTCACTGTTTGAACATTTAATTGTTCATGTGTTATCTAGTCAAACGTTTTGATTTTATTAAAATAAAAAGCAGTCTCTATTATGAACACACACACCCCAAAACGTCTCCCTTTTCACTTCTAATGCATGATTTCGTTTACCATTTAACGCGTGTTACACCTAGACTGTTGGGTAAGTATGAAGACAGAGATCCAGTCTCGCTTTCTACCAGATGGGCCTGGTGAGTTTTTGCTTGTTAAGAGGCGACGGACCAAGGTGGAGGAAAGGCGTGACTGGTGAGTGAAGTCTGAAAGCCCTCGGTTTCCTAGTCAATGAACGGCGGAACGATTTCTAACGCCAGACCTGGGCTTCACTTACGTTTGGTTTCTGTACTATTTCGGCGACAGGCACTTTGGGTGTGAGGGGATGTACACCTCCTAGCTTGACGCTGCAGCAAATCCCAAATCAGAGAAGCGGAGCTAGAAAGGAAGGAGAAAGTTGGGACTCTTCGCAGGACTTGTAAAGTGGAACATCCCGGACTGGGTAGGCAGCCGCGGGAACGCGGGCCGGATCTGGTCCAGCGCGGTAGTCACCGCGCGAGGCCCGGCCTAGGCGTCGGGCCAGGAGAGGGCAGCCACAACCTGTCCTACCCAGCTAATTAACGCAGGTAACCCGGGCCAAGCGGTTTCGTGGGCTCTTTGGATGCAGCGTTGGTCCTCAAAAAGACTCTGTTGCAGGTGGTATCCCAGCAACGGCCCAGGCGTCACCCCCTCCCGCCGGGCCCCGCCCCCTAGCGCAGCCGAGGAACCCGGCAGGAAGCAAAGGCGCCAGAGGGTAGGGGTGTGCCCAGTGTTCACCCAGGTCCAGGAGCGTTTCAGGGAATGGTTCTCTGAAATAAATGCTGACCGCTATTAAAGTTTAGAGTTTTTAAAAAACCGAATCAGAGAAAATAGTGAGAGGTAAGCAGTTGACCAAGGAGAACGTGGTGTACACAATAGCAAGTGCCTACTTGCTTATTCAATACTTCGCTTTCAGCTTCCTTGCAGCATAAGACAGTTACTACTGAAGAGTTCACTAGTCGGGACAAGCAAAGCTTTTATAAAGCACTCAAATATAAATCGCTTCCCCCTCCCCCCAATATTCTTTAAGGAATTTTTAAAAGAAGAAAGGAATAATGTTGGGTGAAAGATAACTTTCTTGTTGCAAATGTAGCTAATTTCATGTGGCTATCTCATATAACAACAGCTAAAATGTAAGTGTTATTACTAATAAGTACCTTACATATATTTTTAACTTAATAATTACAAATATTTTGAGAAACTGGTGTGAGCTCCATTTCACTGACAAAACGAAGGCACAAAGAGGTTTAAAGAGAAACTAGGATTATACCCAGGCTGACTCAAGCCCAGATTTTAAACCTGTATTCAACACCCTTCCATATTTAAAAGGGATGTAGAATAAACCTAAATTTTTGTTATAAATAGTACAGGTCCATTCCCTCATTCATAATGGTGCATTTCTTTATACCATTTTGTTAAAATTGCATTCTTCTCTCTCCAATGACTTCCTAATGTCCAGTACCATTTTTAAAATGGGACACATTCCAGCTATTTTGAAATGCATACTTATTAGAATATGAAATAAGTATTATAGTCTTAAATAAAATTGATTTACATTAGTTTTAACACTTTTGTCTCTTTTCATGATCATGTTACCAGCAGTTTGAAAACACTAGCATTAGGAATAGGGCAGGAAATGGAGGGAAGGAAACAGTAGAGAATTCTGTTAAATATCTCACCGTGTTAAATGTGAACTATTACCCAAACTATGTTCATATTTTGTTACAGTTTGCATGGAGTTTACTTTATACAACTCAATTTTACAATACCTTACCTAATCTGTAGAATCCCTAAGTAGTTTGTGCAGCTTGGAGATTGTAAGCACATCAAAATTTCTTTCTCTCTCTCTCTCTCTCACACAAACATATTTGCTTTCTTATATAAATGTAAATGTAAAATAAATGAAAACGATCATTAGGAAAAAAATTTCAGAAGTAGAAGAGTAATTTTGCAGTATCACTTTCTATTTTGCTTTTCACCATAAATCTATTTTCTCAGGATTTGTTGTCCAAAATAATTTATCTTTATTTCTCATAAAACATCTACCTTCATTCCTCAGAAGTTATTTATATAAGCACTTCTTTTGATGTGCTTATATTTTTACAAAGATGCCATCTAGTGGTTTTATGAAATCGAGCATTTCAAAGTATTTTCCACTGCTATCCAAGTTAAAATGTGTCTTGATATAAAGGGATATTAGAATAATTGAGAAAATTAAGAACCTTTTTGAAAATTATGCTTTGAGAATTATCTATATGTACTAAAATTTTATCTTATGAACTTGTTAAGAAACAGGAAATACAGGTGGATAGTCACTTTTTTTGAAAACTTTCTGGATGAGTCAGATGTTTGATATTTAGAATATTCTGATTTTTGAAAGGTAATATGGACATATACTCTATAATACATAATATTCAGTGTTGGGAAACAGTCCTGAATCAAATACATTAATACTTATAAGGCAAAAATATACTCATCTTAAGATGGAATGAATAGCCTTCCATCAGTTAGTTAAATTTGTTTTCAAATGAGTTATGAAAAAACTCCATTTTAAGAGATTTGTGAAATTTAGATAAGCAATGATGGGCCTGTTTTTCCCTTAAAAAAAAGGAATATACTCTACAATTAGAGAAAAAATATTAAAATGCAATTATTCTATAATAAAATAATACTTATCTTTAGGAAAGTTAAAGGATTCACCTAATAATTTTTGTGTTGAAGATCATGAGAAGTCCACAAAAATTAAATTGCAATGCTTTTTTTCACTCATCTGTAGAAGCTAATCTATCATAAATTACACATAAACACAGCACAAAAAAATTAGCTGCTATAAGACTACTTTGATAGTTGTAAGTGATGCATGGCAAACTCTTGAATTCTATGGAACATTCAAAAATATTTTAAACTTGGATTTGGTCTTTTTGGTTTCTTTCTATGATTTGCTCCTATGTTCCCATGCCCTACCACTATGTTCACAGAAGTTTGTGTTGATGGCACCATGATCACCCTGCCTCCTTTATTGAGCACTCTTTATCAACTCTAATAGTATGAAAAAGAAAACATTAAAATGCTGGGATCTGGGAAGGTCTATGCAGAGTCACTTCTCACTACTTTTCTTCACTATCTAGAGGTTTAGCTTATTACTTTAAATAGATTTTCAAATAAATTTCTCCAGTCCCCACCAATAACCCAAATCTACAATCTAGAATCTCACTGAAAATCAAGTTTTAATGGAAAAAAAAGCATTCAGTAAATACAAAAACATACTTGGTTATATGCTCAACAACTTTGTACTTAACCCTAAACCCCAGAATACACTTGTTAATTTGTTTATATAACCATGGAGGCTGGGGAGAAAATAAAAAGTTGATATTAGCTCATATGTGAGGATATTCCTACATAGACATTATTGATTTTTCTTCCTTTGAAAACAGTCATAGACAATCTTTTTAAAAAATAACTAGCTTTACTTTTCTGACTATATCTTAGGATCAGAAAAGGAAAACATCAATATAAGCTAAGCACTTTTTCTTCCATCCACAAATGTGAGGGAAAGGCAGGGTAAGAGAATTGTAAAAGGACGCATTGAAACCTAACTCCTGATAGCATCACATTCACTACAGATGACAATGTGTTTAGTTTTCTAGCTCCTGCTGTTATAGGATGGATGGCAACCCTGAGATCTGAGCCTTATTTCAGTGGGGGGCCTGATGTCCTATCTGTCCAGGATAGTCATGGTACATACCTAGCATCCTTATGAAATTATTAATACTTTCTTTCACTTCAAAATCATTTCACATTGAATAATAACTGATTATCCCCAATAAAAGTCATTTCATCTGGAAGAATGCCCAGAAATTGAAATATTCTGCACTAAGTCCAGTTGTGAAAGGGGTGTCAAATTTTATGTCATTTTCTTGTTTGCAAAGCTCAAACTGATTAGTTCTCTTTCTTCTGAAGTAGCTGGAGGATGGTGATTCACCCAAATGAAACCTACTGGGAGCCTACTACAAACTGAAATAAGCCATTCTGAAAATTACTCAAATTAGTCTAGAAACCACTGAGCAACACTGAAGATCTGTGAATAGAAGAATCATCTGCAAAATGGTCAGATGCTTAATGTGGAAGTTTATAGGAAGCAAATGGAAAAAGATTTGAAGGAATAAGAACAATCAGGTGTAAAGTTGTACAGGCAGCTGGACTACCAGTAAATGCAGAAGAATGCACTATCTTTTAGATATCAATCCTTTTAACATTTTGTGCAAATCCGAAAATCATTGCACAAAGTGAAATTCAGCTTACTACTTTTGTTCATATTGTTCTTTACAATTACTTTGACAGAAAGATCAAGGGAGCAAGATCTAGGTTTGCTGGGTTCAACCTATGTGGTATAGGCAGGAATGAAGGCATCCCAAGCATATTAGTAAAGAACAACATAATACAAAGTTAGGAGCATGAATTCTAGAGCAAGACTGTCTAGGTTCAAAATTCAGCTCCATGTCTGACTAGCTATGTGACCTTGCATATGTTATTAAATCATCTCTTTGCCTTAGTTCCTCCAGCACCCTGTGTTACATATAGCAGGGCAGCACTATTCATGATGGATTGTGTTTCCTTATGAGAACAACAGTATCTCACTCTTAAAGTTGTGGTGCAGCTTTAATGAGTGAAATTAGTTAAGTACTTAGCACTGTACCTGGTATTCATATTCAAGTCTCAAAAATCATTAACTATTAGGTTTAAATACTTGCTATTATTCTACAAATACATTATTCTAAAACTGGCAATTCTAATGGAAACACCAATAAAGTCCCCTTTCAACAATAAAGCTACAGTAGCGCTGTTGGTGAAACATAAAAGATACTCAAAAATCATGGGAGAAATGAGACTGAGAGTATAGTAAAGGAACAGCAAGACAATTTTTTTTTTTTAATGTAAAAAAAGTTTGTTAGAAAATTAGCTTAAAAGCATCCATGCACACATGCTTTAGGATTCTATATTTTGAACTTAGCAAATACACTGTATATTTAGGCAAATGTTAGAACTGCAAAAGGAAGTTATAAATCATCAATGCTGTTTCTCTTACAGAGGAGAAAATAGGCCATCTGAGAGGTTAACAACTTTCCTCACTTTAGTCACTGAACTCACAATGGTGCTGAACTGCAAGAATGAGAACCCTGAGCTTGACTCTCCCTCTTAACACTTCTACTTCCCCTCCACAAGGATCTCCCTTGCCATCTGACTGCTAAGAAGTAAGCCAATCTACCTACTACCTAATATTAATTAGCATATAGGTTATAGTTTTATGATGAAGAAATATATTAGGAAAAAGGAAAAATACTATTTTTTTCTCTTTTTGAACAACTCAGAAGAGACAACCCATATATAAACACCCCCAGACTGAGAAAGAAGAACTATCCATCTATGAAGGAAAAAAATAAATTTAACTGGGTATTAGGAAATAATGGGGAGCTAGGAAGAAAAAGTGAAGATGGATGCAAAGTAATCTGATTTTTGTCAAACCATGAGCTTGCCACCTTCCTTCCTTGAACGGCATTTGTCTTCTTATACCTAGCTGCATCCATACTGGAAACAATGAAAACTACTTAGTGATTCCACTCTGAAATTATACCCATAAAACTAAGATGTTTTGAATATAAACCCATGTGTGCCAGGTAAACTTCAGAAACTCCCCTCTTTTTTAAAAGAAATTCTACCTCTATCCTGAGGTAGTTGGGTTGATCCATAAAATTAAAGGCTAAGGGCCAGAAAGCTAACTTCCTTAAATGAAACAAAAGGAAAGGGTTTTCCAACCACCTCCGTAACAGTAAAAAATTTTTCAAGTATTAAAAATCAATCACTTCAACTGTACAATGAATTCTAATCAGATGGTTTTCAAGGCTAATGAAGTAACAACAAAATGTGACAAAATGAAGAAAATATGGAAATAGAGAAAGTAAATAATTCAAATGCAGCCTAAAATAAAATGATATTTATAATGGATTTGAAAGTCATTATAGAATTATATATTTAAATTTTCTTCACACATTAGATCATAGCCAAGGAAGTCCACAATTTAAAATTTTATCACAAACTATTTTTGCCATTATTCTCATAACTGAACATTTTCATGCTTACTATTTCATCTCAAACGGTGACCAGTAAAGCTGTTTAGACAATAATAATAAAGTACTTTTTCTCTTTTTTTTCAGGATAATGAAATGAAATTAAGTAACATGCTAAAGATACTACTAAAGAGATTTAAGCCTCTGATTTTGGTCTCTGAAATGAAGATCTGTAGGAATTTTTCTAGTTAACTTTCAGATCTTCCCACAATCTTTCTGTTTAAAGAAATACCATCTTTGAAATAATCTGGACAAATACTCGTCAAATCAAAAACTGATTCATAAGACCCTAAATGCTAGTCTCTTCAATATGTCCTGTGTCAGTTTTCTTGATTATGTCAAGAACATGGAGACATTTTAAAATAACAGAACATTTAATTACATCAGTTTCCCATCAGCCCGCAGAAGACATTTAGTGATTATATTGGCCATTTCCACTGGTTGGCAGGTGGCTCTTCCACTAATGGCTCCCACGGTTTCCACTGCAGCATTTTTCTTGCCAGACTTAATTCATTTTCAGCCTGTTATAAAAATTTTTTAAAAACATCATTTGATTGACTATTCAACAGGTACTTACCAGAGTTAATAAATGAAATTTAATTATAAGAGTATTACTTTCATATTACTATCTCATGATTTATTTCACCATCAAATGCTGAACATTATATATTAAGTTACCTTAATTCTCACAGTTACACAGTCATGAGTAAGAAACAGTATCTTTTTATTGAATTGCTCTAGTTAGAATGTTTAAAAATTTAGTCAGTGCATTTTCAATTCTAATTGCTTTACAAGTTCTTTAAGATCAGAAGTATGTCTACTCATCTTATCAATGTCTTTCAAACTATTTTACCATGGTCCACACTTAAAAAAAAAAAAAAATACAGTACTTCCCTCTTATCTATGGGAATACATTCTAAGACCACCAGTAGATAACTACTGAAACCATCTATAATACTGGACCCTATATAAAATTGTTTTTCCTATACATACAGATCTATAATAAAGTTTAATATATAAACTAGGAACTGTAAAAGATTAATAACAATAAGTAATAATAAAACAATTACTGTGTTAAGTAAAATAAGCATTACTTGAACTCCCAAGCACTATAATACCATGACAGTTGTTCTGATAATGGAGCTACAAAGTAATAGACAGGCAGCACATACAGCTTAGATACAATGAACAAAGGAATGACTCACATCCCTGGCAGAATGGGACAGTGTGAGATTTCATTAAGCTACTCTGAATATCATGCAATTTTAAAGTTATTATTTCTACACACTAGATTTTGAAGACCTAGTATTAAAAATGGCTACATTTAAATTATATTTTAGACATATCAGGTTAAATAAACATTAATTTAAATTTAATATTGCCATGAAATGTGAAGTGCATAGCTGACTCAAAAATACTTAAAATTCCTTAAGACTATAACTTCATGATCAATTAATGTATCAACTAAACTCAAGCTGATCAAAGAAAAACAAAACATAGAAACAGGAAGAGGACAAGAGTCAGAGGTTTGCATCAGGTTCCCTTAATACTACTACTATCACAGTCGACCTGACAAGTGAATAGAAGGGCCAAGAAAACAGGCCTTGCTATAACTAAAGGATATGCAGACAATGTGGCAAAAGTTTAGGTTAATGTCTTTTATTATATTAAAAAAAAAACAACTTAAATCTTAATATTTTAGAACATTAAGATCAAATAACATGGTAAAACTATTAATGAATATAATCTATAATAAATGAAAGACAAAAACATATTTCAAAAATCTAAACTTACTAATAAATGGAGGGAAACAGATTATTTAAAACAAAAAGTCAAATAAAAATAAGGCATCATTTTCCCAGATTAAATTAAATTGCATTCTTACCAGTAGCGATGTATTAAAGTCAGTATTTTGAAACACTGCTATGGCACTAGAGATTATTCCTATCAGAAAATAATTTGGTATTATGGGCTTAGATTTAACTCATGTTAGGGATTTTCACTAGTAATTTTACTTGAAGGTACTAATCCTAATATAGTAACAAAATATGGAAAAGTCTGTCGGTACAACCATAATAATCAAAGTTATTCATAATAGAAAAAGATTTTCCTCTATTTTTAAAAGATTTCTGTAATGATGTTAAAATACTTTTATAATGAAACAAATTCTATGAAAAAAGCTGTTATGTTCTTGATTCAATTATTTTCTAGGCAGTCAGCCATATTTCACTGAAGAAAAGGTCATGTTGCCATATATTCAGCTCTCTAAATTATTGTAAAACAGACAAATTGTTCTGATGAAAGGAATTTGCCCGAGACAACAAATTTTAGAATGAAGCTTAGGTCAGTTTAAGGCATAGTATCATCAGACTTCTTTAAGCCAGTTTTAAGAAGTTAAATTCACCATGCTCCTAATGCAAAAAACGCTGCATTCTTACCAACAAAAATATTGTAGATGATTTTAAAAACTATCAAATGCACAAAGCAGTATTTTTCTAGTCTGTTTCCTTCTGTTGCCCATTCCTGTAACCTATCTATGAATAAGGGGAAAGAATGCAAATTCTATTTAAACAAAATTAAACTGTGTATTTTTTTTTTCTTGAATAAGTAATGGCTATAGTGACAGAGAAAGGAAAAAGATATCCAAATAGAATATTTAAATCTTAAATATGTAATGATATTAATGATAATTTTTCACAATCACACTTGTATTTATTATTCAATATCATTATTTGTCAGGATCAGTATGCAGATAACAATGTAAAATCAAGCTTTCAAAAATATAGTGTACAATTAAAAATTGCTCAACTTGGTCAAATGTTCCAATAACCAAAAAACAAGTACATTTTTATGATTCAAAACATTAGTTTTTCTCCATATTAAAAGTATGCCAAGCTCTTTAAATATAAAACTATACTCACACTGTTACTACACTGTTAACAAGAACATGCTGATTAAATTGAAAGAATATCAAACTCCAGTCTTCCAAGTGAAGCCTCAAAAATTCAAGTTAGAATTAATGATTAAATACTTAATTGGCATTCACATGCTAGAAGTAGCACATTTTCTAAATATAGTCTTATTTGATGAATTAATATATAAACAAAGAAATTTAGCCTTTCTTTTCTTTCTAGAATATCAGTTTTGTGTCTCTATATAAAATGAACATTCGAAATCAAACATCTAAATGTTCAACTTTTTCTTTACCTGAAGAATCACCTCTTCTATTTGGCCAAGTTGAAGTTGGTCTTCTAATTTTTTAACATCTGATTCCTGTCATTTCAGGAAAAAAAAAAAACATTAGATAGTGGAACACACTACAGGGATGTTTTAATACCCTGTATTTTGAAAACCAATATGTAAAAAACCCTTACAACAAACATAATTTTCCTATCAACATGCCTTCACTAACTTTTTTACCAAATAACTGGTAAAATTCATTTAATTTCCCTGTTGCTATATTGTTTGTCTTAATATTAAAAGTATTATTTGTTGATATGCTTATTAAAGGTAAGGCAAATGATACCAATTCAGTCTTTCTAAAATAGATTTTAAAATATCACTTTGCTTTTCTTAATGTTTTCTATATTTCCTCTGAAAGTATTAACATTAAAAATAAGCCAGTCACAGAGGCCCATGCCTGTAATCAAGTGACTCAGGAGGCTGAGGCAGGAGGATTTCAAGTTCAAAGCCAGCCTCCAGCAAATTAGTGAGGCCCTAAGCAACTTCATGAGACCCTGTCTCAAAATAAAAAATAAAATATGGCTGAGGATGTCAATGGTTAAGCACCCCCAGGTTCAATCCCAGGTACCAAAAAATAAAAATTAAAAAATGCTATCCTATGATCCCAGAAATTCCCTTTTTGGGTATGTGCCAAACAAATGACATGTTCCAGAATACTCACAGCAGCAAAATTTTTAGCCCCCAAACTAGAAATAAATCAAATCTATGACAAAAATAGATCAATAAATTATGGTATTTTAAATATAATAGGATACTATATGGTAATGAAAGTGAATAAACCACAACTATACACAAAAACAGGTGATTCTCTCAAACATAACATTAAATGGAGAGAAATCAGACACAAAAGAGTACATAATGATTATTCCATTTATACAAAGTTCAAAAAAAGTAAAATGAATCTATCATGTTAGAAATAAGAATAGTCACTGCTAGCAGGATAGTAACTTAAAAGGGAACAAGGGAGAGTTTTTAGTGTTCTAGAAGTGTCCTTTGATCTAATATTAACTTGAGCTGATCACTTTATGAAAATTCACTATGATTTCTGTATATCTTTATGTACACTATAATTTTTTTTATTTTGATTCATTGTACACAAATGGAATACAACTATCCTTTCTCTGGTTGTACACAAAGTAGTCATACCATTTGCGCAATCATACATGTACATAGGGTAATGATTTTGTCTATTATCTTACCTTCCCCCTGCCCCCTCCCCACCCCTCATTTCTGTCATTCTTCTTCCCTTCTTCCCTTACCTCCACCCAAACCCCATTATGTATCATCAGCCACTTATTAGAGAAATCATTCAGTCTTTGGTTTTTTGGGATTGGCTTATTTCACTTAGCATGATATTCCCCAACTCCATCCATTTACCTGCAAATGCCATAATTTTATACTTCTTTACGGCTGAATAATATTCTGTTGTGTATATATACCACAGATTCTTTATCCATTTATCTACTGAAGGGCATCTAAATTGGTTCCATAATCTATCAACTGTGAATTCAGCTGCTATAAACATTGATGAGACTGCATCACTATAGTATGCTGATTTTAAGTCCTTTGGGACAGGCCAAGGAGTGGGATAGCTGGGTCAAATGGTGGTTCCATTCCTGTACATTATAATTTAATGAAATGATTTTTAAAAAAGAAAATGCTGGGCTGGGGATGTGACTCAGTGGTAGGATGCTTGCCTGGCATGGATGAAGCCCTGAGTTTACTTCTCAGTACTGGGGGGCGGGAGGGATTCTAATAAATAAGTACCTAGAACATTTAATGACATTTATTTATTTTCTAGTATACTAAGCTTTTTGAGTGTCAGGAACCACAACACATATACACATATGTAAGGAAGCCTTCCTCATTATTAGGTGGTTTTTATGTTCTATAAATAGAATTAAAAGAAAGAAAAACAATGATTTTTTTTTTTTTAATTACAAGAATTCACATGTTCCTGCTTCGGAGAATCTGAATGGCCTAGAATATCTGCATGGATTATTCCTTCACTCCCTCCAAATCTGTGCTGAAATATCACCTTCTTAATAAGGACTACTGATAGCTTATATTGCAGTAGACTGAATAATGTCCCACAAAATGTGTGGAGCTTGGGAGTATTATCTTATATGGCAAAGGTTTTGTGGGTATGACTAAAATCCTGAGATGGGAGACTTTCCTGGATTGTCCTTATCAGCCCTAAATGCACTAAAAGTATCCTAATAAAAGAGAGGCAGAGGGAAAATACATTAAAAAAGAGAGAAGATAACCTACTATGTAGGCAGAAATTGGAGTGACACAGCCACAAGCCAAGGAATATCAAAAAGTCACCAGAAGCTGGCAGAGACAAGGAACAAATTCTATCCTAGAGACACGAGAACATAGCCCTAACAACTTGATTTGGGCTCCTGATACCAATTTCAGACGATTAAACATGTAGAAATAGAACAGTAAATTTCTATTATCTTTTTAAAATTTCTATTATCTTAAAGCCATAAAGTCTGTGTTAATTTATTACACAGCAGCCCTAAGATACTAATACATTCTGTAGTAAGATCCTCCATCCCTAGCACAGCACAAATCATTATTCCTTGCTTTATTTTCTTCACTACATTTGTTAGCTTCTAATATACCATATATTTCATTTACTTAACTTTTTTACTTATTTATTTTAGAGCCTCCCATATTAATGTGTAAGCTCCAAGGGCAAGGATTTTTATGTTTTTTTCACTGTCATCTAGGAACTAATGTCCATGCCTAGAACTACTCATGGCATAAATAGTCATTCAATAAATGTTTCTTGGTTAAATACATAACTAACTTGAAAAAATAGTTGAAAGGGAAGAAGAAGAAATATGAGCATGTTTCAGAAAGACAATTTAGCACCAAATTAACTCAGTAATGAGCCCAAAACTCAAAATCAAAACAAGGAAACAGGTCACAGTTATAACAGAACCAGAAGTGGGTAAGAGGTAAAGAAGTCAAAGAATGTTCAGCATATTTCTTAACTCAGGAAAGAACTATTTTGAAAAACGGTTTACAAATTTGTCTCACTGATAGTGAATCAATAATGTGATATTTATTTACCAATGGCATAATGCATTAAGCTTAATAAGGTATATAATGAGAGCTCACTATATCCTTGGAACCAGGTTAAGGTTTTTACAAATATAACCTCATTCATCCTAACAACAATTGTTAAGGTAGGTAGTATCATACCCAAGTTATAGATGAAAAAAAATCGGACAGAAAAAATACACAGTATATCACGTAATTCAGCAAGTATCAGAGCTAATGATAATCTTGGATAGGATGCAAAGCAATGTTTTTCACCAATATGCTACATTACTCTTTCCCCAGTAATAATATAATTTTTTTTTCATTTCCATCTTAATCTTAGGCTTGGTAAATAGATATCTGATAATCATAACAATGTTCACTGATGACCATGTGCAGGGCTAAAAAAAGTATGATAATTTTACCAAAACCTGGAATCAGAGATACAACTATTATGAAATGTTTGGGGTTGTCAAAATCTATTTGTATTTATCCTTCTGGATAAACAAATATTTCTCAGGGACCTCGTGTGACAGGTACTATGCTAGATTCTTAGGGTAGGAAGATTAATTCAATATCATTCATAAGTAGCTTATGAGTAGTAGAGGAGACAGGCATAACTACAATATGACAGGTACAACAAGAGAGGTGAGGAAGTTGTCAAACTACCCAGAGCTAAGAAAAGGTATCACAAAGAAGTGATGACTTGAAAACTGCATAAGAACTATCTTAATCTATCTGTGCTGGTATAATGAAATACCTGAGACTGCATAAATTATAAACTAAATTTATTTTCTCACAGTTCTGGAAAGTGGGAAGTCCAAGATTAGGACTGTGAGTTCAGTTGTCCAGTGAGGGCTGTATCCTCAGAAGGGAAGAAACACTGTGTTCTTTACACAGTGGATGCAGAGAGCAAGAGAAAGCCTAAATTGTGCAAAGCCTTTTATTTGTAAAAGCCTTAATCTCATTCATAAGGGAGGAGTACTCAGGGACCAACCACCGTTTAATACTGCCACACTGGCCAGTAAGTTTCGACACCTGAATTTTAGAGAAGACATATTCAAACCATAGCAAATTGCCAGAGAGAGAAGGTTAGGGGCATTCCAGGAAGAGAGAAAATACAAATGAATACAAAAATAAAATTGCATGGAATTCACAAAATTGCCAGCAGCTTGACAATGCTGAAGTATAGGATGTAAGAGAAAATGACAGAATAGGATTGTGAAAATAACTAAGAGCCAGACCTTGGAGGACTTTATATACCATGCTAAAAACTTTATTCTGTTAAGACCATGATTCCCAAAGATGGCTCTGCACAAAAATTATGCAGATAAAGGTTAACATCACATAACCAGCTCAAAAAAAAAAAAAAAAAACACTCGTATTATCTTGAGATTATTGAAGATAATAATAAAATGGGAGAGGCTAAAAAAGAACATATAGAATAAACAATCAAAGGAAAACAAGGTTATTAAGAAGAAAAGCAGAAAAAGAATCAAAGGTGGAACTGAGATTCACCTCATGAAAAGAAAAAGGGAAATTTCTTATTCCATGATGGGGAAAAAAAATGCCTAAGTTCATTTTCCTCAAGGAAAACATGAAAATGAAAATGAAAAAAATGAACTTCTACATTAGAGACTTTAATCTCTAAAATTACTTCCACAATTGCCAAGGAAAAGAATAAATATTCCAAATTAAGTTGCACTGTTTTGCTGTATACCAAAGAAAAAGACAGGAGTTCTTTTCAAAGACAAAGGCTGGCATTCTAATAATATATAAAATACTTCGGGAATTTATGATCACTACTTTTGATAATTACACAAAGTTCAAGAAATAATTGATAGTATAAAAATTTAACAAGGCAATACAGTTTGGTATGAAAAATACAGCAGTATTTTACTGTGTTCTTGTCTAGTGCCTTTGATTTGGAAGTTGTAAAATGCTTGTATTAGTTTGCCTGGCTGCCATAATACTATACATATACTAGGTGGTTTAAAAAACGAAAATTTATTCTCTTACAGTTCTAGAGACTAGAAGCCTAAGATCAAAAGTGACAACAGAGTTACCATCCAGTATCTATGGATTAAATGCAAAAGATTGATAAAGAATTAAACTAGAAAGAGAAGAAGAGTAAAAGGTACAGCTACAATGTTACCTCAGGATAGGACTTGATCTGATTCTTGCATTCCAGTAATTAATAGTGTTTTGCATTTAGAAAGCACTTATTAAGCAAGAGTTTGCTGAATAAAGGGGAGAAAAAGATGGAAGAAAAGCACGGAAGATTACAAGTAAGAGAGCAATTGTGCAGGAAGTGCAAAATATAAGCAACTGAGTTTTTTGGTTAAATGTTACATAGGCTATTATAAATCCAAAAGAACAAAACTGAGTTAGCTACTTACCGCTTTAATCATACCCAGTTTCTCATTTGTAATCTGCTCTGTATATTTTCTATATGCTGCATTTTTAGGGATATGCTCAAGAACATCAAGAATCTTTGTATACAATATTCTTAGCCTCTGAAAGACAAACCATACAAATTTCTATAGGTTAAAATATCACCATAGAAAGAACACTTAAAAAAAAAGTATCACAGACAGAAAAATTTAAGAGGATTCACATCTGGTGCTTTTTTTTTAAAGAAACATTTTTTCTTTACTGCAATTTCTTCATGTCTATATCATATCCCCACCCTTTACAACTCAGGAAAACTGAATAAAAATGTGGAAATTTCTTCTGTATGTTGTATGTGCAATAAAAGCTGTACATGAGTCAAAGTATAGTAATAAGCGGAAATAAAACTAACTTAATGCTGATGACCTTTCTTGGAAACTAAATCATTCAGCAAATCAGTATTTCTCAAACTGAGGTCCTAGGCACTGCAAATTCTCTTAGATTTTTTCTGTTTTTCTTACTTGAACTTGTGAAGAAATAAAAAAAAATATGCAAGCATTAGATCATGAGTATAATAAAATTTAACTGAATAGTTATAATATTCAGTGCTTGTTTGTGACTATAATTGTGTTAACACCAAATGGATTCAATTTTCACCAAAGGCACTACCCAGCATATACTGAAACACAGTACTGTAATCAAAATCTGGATATATTTTCAGGGTGTAAGTAGCAAATGTAGGGTGTGAAATAAAGAAAGGAATTAAAGATCATTTCAAGGTTTTTGACTTGAGTTCAAAAAAAAATGGATCTGCCATTCACTGAGAAGAGCAATCCTGAGCAAAGAGCAGGTTTTAGGAAAAAGATCAGAAACCACTTATTGGACATGTTAAGTTTGAGTTACCTGTCTGAAATACAGTGGAGATATTCACTAAGCAATAAAATACATGACTCTCATGAAGGGAAAGGTCAATACTTAATAGGGAAATTTAAGTGTGTACAGGTAGTATTTAAAACCATTAAAACTGGGTCCACTCACCAAGAGAGATCAAATCTAAACAAAGATCCAAACACCAAGTGTGGAAAAACTACAAAAATGTTAAAAATGGGAAGATGAAGAACAACCACAAAAGGCGGCAAAAGATAAGGTATGGGGGAATAGTAGGTTAAGAAGTCTTGACACCCAGTAAACAAAGTGCTTGATGCAGAGTATCAAATGTGTCAAAATGTTACTGTTGGATCAACAGAACTGAGAAATGTGGGCTAACCACCAGGTTTGGCATCATGGGGATCAATGGTGACCTTGAAAACAAGTTTTGGCCAACACCCGACTGAAGTACATTCAAGGGGGAATAAGAAATCAGAGGCTGTAAATACTGATAACTTTTCTGAGTTATTCATAAAGGGAAGGAGAGAAATGGTGTGACTATTGAAGAGAGGGTAAGGATAAAGGGGGTTTAGTTTATTTTGCTTTCCTTAGAAGCATTTCAAAATATTAAGGGAAAAGGAGGCAACTGCTGGTGTGATGCCTTAAGCAAAGTCAAGGGTGTGGAATCCATGGCACCTAAACAGAAACGGTGTGTTGGGGAAAAGGATGAAAAATGGAGTTACAGATTTGGGAGGGAGCTGACAGAAGTGTATGTACAATTGCCGCAACGAAAATACCAAGGAAAAAGTCAACAAAAAAGTGGCTTAATAAAGAGGTCATGGCCAAAAAAATGAAAGAAAGAAAAAGGAGTGGCACTGGATCAAGAAGTTGCTACCGTCTTTGTCAAGAGCTCTTGCGGGGTTGTGACTGAGGGTTTGAAACATCCGTATCCCCTGTCCTTGCGTCGCAGGGTTCCAGGCTTCCTCCGGAACCCAGGAATGAAGAAAGAAAAAAGGTACATACCTCGTGTGGATTCTCACATACAGCCAACCCCACAAGGCCAGTGGTCTGTTTAAAAACAAAACACAATTCGCGTTTACTATGGTTTCTGCGCATGCTTTTCCTTTACTAAGCAAAACCACGACTCCCCTGGCTAACATGGTCTAAAGTCAGCTGCCAGACTCTCGATTCCCCTCGTTCGGAGTTTATTTCTTGCTTCTTCAAACGGAGTCAAAAACCTGGTCACCTCCTGAAAGAACAGAACAAGTCCCCCAAGAGCACTGCCGCGCGCGCACCCCCCGCGGGAAGAAAGGCTACTGGGTTGACTCTTCGCCCACCGTCTAAATCCCAACAGTGACCTCCATTCGTCTCACCTTCTTCAGCACACCCGCCATGACAGCGCCGAAGACCCGACCCCGCGCAGCCCTCTGGGAACCTCGCTCAGACCTGCTCAATCGACCATCGAGTCTGTCGCTCGGTCACCGTGGAAACGGCTTGGTTCCTCTCCTTCAAGTTCTACGGAAAGAGCAAAGGCTCTGTCCAGCCGGAGCGCAAAGCGAGGGAGGCGGGGCGGGGGGGGCGGGGGGGCATTGACGCATGCGCTACGAATACAGACAGGTTTAAGGCTCGGGACTGTGGGGCAGAATTACGTGTATTCGCGTTTAGTGCCTGGGCCCCAAAGGCTGAGGGAGACATTACAGACTACAGAAGAATTTGTACGACTTATTCGCTGTAGGAACTTCCACTATCCTTAACCTTTGGCGAATTCCCTAACCTCAGCTTATTAAAATGATGGTAGTAGGGCTTGAGCATCATCTAAACTGGTCCTCTCTGCAAAGGTTAATTCGTAGTACAGGGATGTCAGTATTCTCGGTCTTATGAACCAAAGCTGTACGCAGCGAGAGAACCTCTCCTCTCTTCCATTTCACTGCCGAAGTACATCATCCCATTTTCCCGGTGGAAGCGAGACGAGACCACACCGGCTGTCCCCACTTACCTCCACGAACACTATGAACACTCACTCCGTGTTAGTTGTTGGAACTGGATTTGTAAGATAGGCTCTCGAATTCTGGAACTCATAGAACGACGATGAACGCATCTGTTAATAGATGGCGTTTAGTAAGTGTTCCAAGGTATTTCCAATGGATAATAGTGTTCAGTGAGCGTTCTTCTGAAGGAGGCTTGTGCTAAGCAGTGGTAACGGGAAAGAGGAAATAACTACCCAACAATCGTGGGTGATTGGAGTTAAGGAATTTTTTAAAAGTCGGGGAGTATAACAGATTGAAAGAGCACACATATATACGCACATATATGTACACATTCATTTTATTATGTATATGAGTATATGAGTATATGTGTATGTAAAAGTATGTATATGTGTATGTGTGTATATACATATATATATTTCTTTATAAGTGAGTTGAAGAAGGTGAATTGGAGAAGGTGGGTCAAGACTAGAGGCATGTAACTAAAAAAGGGAGAGGAAACTAAACAAAAAGCAAGCAGAAGAAAAGAAATAATAAAGATTAGAGAAAAATACACAAAATATAAATAGAGAAAATTCAGTGAAACCAGAAGTTATTCTTTGACCTAAGGAGAAAAAAGAGACAAAACTTAAATTGTTAACATAAAATAAAGAAAGAAAGAAAGAAAGAAACATAATTAACAACCCTACAGAGAATAACAGGAGTAACTAGGGAAACTATGACAACTGTATGCTAGCAAATTATATAACATAGATAAAAGAACAAATTCCTAGAAAGACATAAACTACCTAAATTGACCCAAGAAAAAATTTAAAATCTGAATATATCTATATAATAAGTAAAGAAACTGAATAAGCATGAAAAAATACTATTCACATGGACAAACCCAGGATCAGGTGGCTTCACTAATAAATTCTACCAAACATTTAAAGAATACTCCTTCAGAAACTATTTTAAAATATACAAGAGTAGGGAACACATTGCAACTCATTCTGTAAGGCAAGGATAACTCTGAATTCAAGAAGGTAAAGAAATTACAAGGAAAAATTTCAGAGAAATATTCCTTATGAATAGACACACAAATTCTCAAAAAATACTAGCAAACTAAATTCAGCAACATATAAAAAAAGAATTATACACCATGACAAAGTGGGATTTACCACAAGAATATGAGGTTGATTTAGTATCCCAAAATCAATTAGTGTAATGTCCCATTTAATAAAATAAAGGACAAAAAGCTATATGATAATTTCGATAGGTATAAAAATTTTTTGACAAAAATCCAGTGCCCATTCATGATTAAAAAAAAAAAAAACTAGGAATAGAAAAGGAATTCTTCAACCTGATAAAAGGCATTTTAGAAAACCCCACAGCAAACAAGAAGAACAAAAACAAGAAGAAAAAGAAGAAGCCACAGCTAACATCATACTTGAAAAATAAAGACTGAGTTATCATACTAAAAAAGAATGAATGAATTTCTTTTCCTTCTAAGATCAGTTGACAACACGAAACCGTCCACTCTCACCAATCCTTGTCAATATTTTATTGGAAAATTTAGTCTGGACAATTGGGCAAGAAAAAAGAACGCAAAAAAAAAAAAAAAAAAAAAAAAAGGATTCCAGAACAGATAGAAGTCTCTTTACAGTTACATGATGATCTTGTATACAGAAATATTAAGGAACACACACACACACCTTTTAGAACAAATGAATTCAGCACGGTTGCATTATATATGATCATCAATGATCAGCTCAGACTATCATAATAAGATTCCATGGACTGGGTGATCTAACAACAGAAACTTATTTCTCAAGTTCTAGAGGCTGAGAAATACATATTTTATTATGTATTAAATTGAAACATAGATGTCCCAGCTCAATCAAAAGAGTATGAATTCACCCTTCTGGTCCCTTTGTAACAGTTGTCCATTTTATGGTTTGAATATAGCCCTTGCTGCCCTGTCACTGCGACTTATTTTTTAAAGGATATGCTTCTCTTCTTCTCTCCCTCCTTCCCCCCTACAATCTCTTCCCTTCCCTAATCTCAGGGAAACTTTCTTCCCTATCCTAGGCACATTTATCTGTCCTTGAGCACATACCCACCACAGGAACAAAGTAATTCAGACTTTGAGGATGGCACCAGAAGGTCTCGGAAATGATTATCTCCCAAACTTAACAAGTGAATTACAACTCTAACAGAGAACACATGGAATGTAACCTTTGGATCACCTCTTTAAAACCACCTGTTCCCCCTAATGGGCAGAATCACAGCCTTTGGGACAGGAGTCCCCATGTTTCTCCTTTGTTAGCAAAGCAATAAACCTTCTTTTGCTTTTTTCTCAAAACCATGACCTCATTATTGGACAAGGGCAGAGCTTGCTGTAATACCTTGGGTTCTCAACAGATTGAATGATGTCCACTCACACTGGTAAATGTGATCTTCTTTGCCTCAGTCAGTGAAATAAAATGCTAACCTCTGTTGTAAACACCTACACAGACAACAGACACATCAAGAGGTAACATTTTACCAGTTATTTTAGCCCCAGTCAATTTCCAATCCTATGTATATCCTAAACCTATACTCTTGGTTGTGTTTCTCTGGAAAACCCAAATATAAATTGTTTCACAAAAAAATACATAAATCCTAACCCCCCACTACCTCAAAATGTGACTTTTAAAAAAATAGACTCATTGTAGATGTAATTAAATAAAGATGAGGTCATTAGTGTGGGATCTTATCCAACATGATTGGTGCCTTTATTAAAAGGGGAAATTTGTACACAAAGACAAACACCTAACTTTTGCCATGCAAAGGTTAAGATAGAGATCGAAGCAATGCTTATACAAGCAAAGGAACACAAAGATTTCCAGCAAACCACCAAAATTAGGGGAGAGGCCTGGAACACATACATCTATCTCTCAGTCCTTAGATGGAAAAAAACATTGCCATCTCCTCGAACTTGGACTTCTGAGACATGGGTAAATGTCAGGCAGTCAGTGTAGAAATGAATGATAGGGGTCCAGAGGGTGATGATTGGTTATCAAGAAAGAGAACAACAGGTGGTTGACGGTTAACCTTTGTGATTGTGCTCCTAGTCAAGTATTTGGGGAAGACAGAGAAGACAATGATTAAAGATGGGGGTCCTGGGTCTATCCGAAAGGCAAGTCCACCCTCTCCTGCAGGCTTTTAACTCTGAGGTTCCTCCTCTCTGGAGGAGTCTATTCTCTATCACTTTCTTAAATAACACTTGCTTGCTACACTTGCCTCTGCATTTCTCATGTATTCATTCTTCGACATTGGGGAACAAGAATCCCTGGTTTCTGATCTGCACTGAATTGCTATCACTTCTAGCCTCCAGAACAACAAGATGATAAGTTTCTGTTGTTTAAGTCATTCAGTCTGTGGTATTTTGTTAGAGCAACTGTACAGAACTAGTACACTGAGTAACGTCCTAGCCTGATCACATGCTTCTCTCTTCCTTAGGATAGCTATCCCTGGAAACATCTACCATGAATAAATCTTTCCAGTTCAGATTACCCCGAAGTTGCTATTATAATTGCCAGCATAACTTTCAATATCTAGTGAAGTCATCCATGATTACAATTTATGACAGAGAAAACATACATTAACATATATATATATATACGTATATGTATACACATTACAAACTTGTACATATGTGCACACATAAATAAAACTATTAAATTGGAGCAATCCGTATGGTACTTCCATTTGTTCCTCTGCGATCTATACCTTTGGACCCACTAGATCACTCTTTTTCAGGTGGTCACATGAGGATTGGGAGGAAAAATCCTTATTTTTCAAACCAGACAATACAGATATAGCCCCTGGGACTGAGATGAATGGAAGTTTATGAGGTCATAGCCTTTATTCCCCATCACTCCAGATTCTAAGAATTTTTGTCATTGTGGAAGATGTTCTAGAATATAGAACAATGTGATTATATAAGATGCATATGTTTTTAATTTGTTGTAACATTGGGTTCAGGTTTTTGCTGCATCATATTTGCAAAAGACACCTGGTTAACAGACCTGGCTGAGCTTAGCTGAGGTACTACATAGCTGAACAGGTCCAGGTGATGGGAAAATGTGTGAGTTTTATGAGCCAATCCCTTAGCAGAGGGACAGTGACTTGATAATGGTATTCTCTGGCTAGTGACAGTAGAATTAAGTACAAAGGGATATCATTCTTTGCATCTTTGATATCAAATGGAGATTTAGAATGTCTTAGTGTGTATAGCAAGGGGATCAAATATATGATCTGCTCAGATGGAAGAGGTAAACTGTATTTCCTTCTATTGGTGGATGTTCCAAATGCCTCAGAAATGAGATGGCTGTTGGGAAGTTCTTAAGTAAATAATGTTAGTGGGCCAGGCGATTTAGAGCCTAAATGTATTTTACACAACTTGCTCTGTGGGACTTCTAGCCTACACAAGAAGAGAATTCTTCCTCCAAAAGTAAGTGACTGAAGAGTGAGGATCTCCTACACTGCTTCTCAGAGATGCAAGGCTTCTGTGAGGTAATGCATCTTAACAAAATTAGGCAGTTAAAGTATTTCCTGGAAACTAGGGCTCTGGTGCATAGCCTATCACAGAGGGAGGAACCAGGATAAATGAGTGAAAAGGAAGAAAGCACCTCAGTTATCAGGGCCTGAGGTTTATTTCTGAAAACCTACATATCAAGGACAAGTTGTGCCTTCATTTGTTTCCTCTTGAATTTCATGATCAGGAAGCAAAGATGAAAATCAACCAGAGCCAGAGAGTATGCTTTCCTCCCCAATACTGAGAAATAAAAAATATATGTTTAAGTTAAATATTAACAGAGACTAATATATTCAAATTCCAACAGTTTGGATATTATCCATTTCTTGTCCCTTTATAAGAGGTATGTTCAGAATTATTTGGACTTTTTCCTGTCTTCTTCTCTATCAATGCTATGAGCACTCCTAAAAAGTAATAACTAGTGTAATAACTAGGTACTTGTGTTTTTCAGATAAGTTGACTTGCAGAAATTCATTGGAAAATGAGCTGAAATGCAGATAAAAGCTGTTACCTCGTTTTATGTTAGTGGCTATCTGCTTCCATATGTTCCAATCAATGTAAAAATGAGGATACCCAACACTCCTCTCCAAATTTGGATGAGGTATAATCTTGACTTTAAACATATTTTTCTACTGAAAGGAAAAAAAAAACCTGTACTGAGTAATATTTATGACCACCTCACCACTCCCACTGGGGCCTGTCTGGTTCCACTTCTGTCAACCAAATGCTATTGCTCTCTACTTATTAGTAATGAAGAAAAGAAGTGATGAAAGGCAAAGAAGTTGTTGAAGGAGAAAGAAACCCATTTTATGAGATTAAAATAAACATTCTTAACATAAATGGTAATCAGGATATTCTAATAAATGAAATGCTAATAAATCAAGTTATTTAAAAATGAATAACAGCTTTTAGAAACAGATAAAAGTTAGAGATAAGAAAACATTGAAATATGATTTAAAAAGTATCATAAATATTGATACTATATTTTAAGCTAATCTCATCCAGTATAAAATGGTAAATTAAATAAGTAAGATAAAATTGGGGAAAATAGCTAAAATTAGAACAGGGACTTCAGAAGTATGAAATGAAGAATATGATGGTGTTTTGAAACTAGATAATTGGCAGAACAACTGAAATAATCATTCACTTAGCAGATGCATATTGATAATTTATTCTATGTCAGGAACTGCCATAGGTACCAGGCAACCTGTTAGTGAACTAAATTGGCAGCTTCATAGATAGAGTTTTGTTCTAGTGGCAAATAAATCAACAAGTTAATACTAAAATTGTCAAATATGAATATTTTCAAAAGGGCATGAACAGTGCACTATGACAGGAAGGGACCTCACTGGAAGGGGACCAAAGTCTTTCTGAGGCCATGACATTTGTGCTGAGACATGGAGAGAAGAACCTCATCATACAAAACTAGCTGAAGAATGTTCCAAGCATAGGGCACAGTGAGTACAAAAGTGCTGAGGTCAGAAAGTACCACTACCTTAGGCAACTTCAGGATCAAAATATTTGGCCAGAGGGAACCTTTTTCATAAATACAGAGGCTGCTAGGTCACTCCAGTTGACTTTCCCTCCCAACCTCCAAATCCAGCAAAGCCTCCTTCCTCAGAAGACTCTGGAGGAAAACAAACCCGGGAAAAGTCATACTTTACAGGAAACATTGGGCAGGACTCTCAGAGAGAGGTAGAGGAGGGCAATGAAAGAATAAATTTAAAGTGATATGCCTGCATTTGGGACTAACAGAAGGGAAATGGAGAGGAACAACTGGAGTTATGAATGAAGAGAATGGAAAATTGTCTGAGGATCCCCCAAAGTCCACCTTGAAATATAAAAGCTGTTTCAAAGGTATCCCAGTGAAATTTTTAACATGTCTTGTAGTGTATAAACTTCAAAACTTCCACTAAACATTTTGTTGGTATCCTGCATATAAATCAATGTGCTGTGAAAAGCTAAATCAATATTTTAACTATGGATTCTTTTTCTAAATTTCATAGTCAATATATCTTTCATTCACAAGAACTGTTTTATTTGCAGTATATAACATGTAATATATATGTAACATATAATGTAGTAAGAAACAGTCTCAGAGGTCTTATATTACATTCAGGCAACTTGTCCTTTCTCTGTTAGATGTAATCCTGTAATATTGAACTACCATGAAATAATCCCAGAACGCCTTTTCCTTTAGCTGAGCTAGTTCAGTCATGCATGAGCTATGCAGTCATTTTGCCAGGAGGTGGTGATAAAGAGACAGGTGTTAATGGCAGTCTCTGGCAACTTACACCACCCAGAGGACCAAAATGTTTTTTCCTTTTAGATGTTCTGGCAAACTCATTTGGGAAGAAATATAATTAATAAAACATAAAAAGGAATTTGGGCTAAAAGATCTTGGGTACAAGTTGACAGGAGGAAAAAAATCCGGTCCAAGAAAGGGCTAAAAAGTCAACCTGCCATTTTTAAAAGTTTTTACTAATAAATGGTAAATACCTAGACAAGGAAGCCTTGGCTATGTGGCCCTCTTTTGACATTAAAATACAATTGCATTTTATGTACTTTTAATAGTTGAAGGATTTATGAGTCTGACTTAAAGGAACCATAGAAGAAGGAAGGAAGCAGAGGAGTCAATATGTTGTTGTCAGAGCTTAGAGGAAGGGGAGTAGGCAAGGAAAAGGAACAGGCTGAAGAAAGGTGGGTAACTTATGATAAAATCCAGCTGAACAAGAAGTGGAACCGGCACACCCACAGTGGCTCAAAGCCAGTGAGCAAGGTGGAGAGGGAAGCTAAATGGAATTTTCATAATATCTTAAAAGCGAAATGTAGCCATGATGATTGCAGGGAACCCCCTGAAGAGACCCTTGAGGAAACTAGTGGCAAATGCACAACGTATAACTGATTCCCCTGGCATGTGATGAAAATGCCTGCATATGGGTAACTGAGCCGATTAAAAATTGCAAGCAAATGATGATTGCTATGGTTGTGGTTTTTGTCTAAGAAAACTGTACTGTATGGTGGGATGTGATTTACTCCTTGTCAACCACATTTGAAGCTTACAACTATTACCAGCTCTTAAGCATGGAAGTAGCATTTTCTTTCAACCATTTTGTGTCACCCATGCTGATAGTTCCTAGGCTGTCCCTTCACCAGCAGCTGCCTGGGTTGCTAGTAGAGGACTGTATGAGCTGTCAGGCGATGGCCTTTTCTTTGTTTCTGGGATGATCAAAACATGAATAAGGAAAGCTGAATATAGTAGAAAACTGGTCCCCAGCGTCCTCCCTCACCCCAGCAGGGATGCCCACTCACCTCTGCACGCAGGCTTCAACAGGCTCACCTTGACAAAGTATGGGCCTGACCAGAATGACCCTAAAGACTCCTTTGGTAAGTCATTATTAATTCTGCAAAAGACACGCCCCAGGGAGACATTGGGCAATTTTTCCTTCTTTATTCTTAATTTAAAAGTCAAGTAGGATCATACATCTTTACTTCTGAAGCCCTACCCATTTCCCATTCCCACTAAAATTTATGTGCTCCATCTTCTAACAAGTTTTCCCACCCACATAGCCTTTTTAAACAAATCGTTAAATCTTAAAAGAACTCTGAAAGGAAAATAGCTCTACAACCTACCAGCTTTATGGCTCAGGCAAGTCCTTTAGCATCTTTGGTTCTTGGCCAATATTTCCATCTGTAAAGCACACAATGCTTGGACTAGGTCCTTATTTCCTGATGGTGGGTCAAGAACACCCTAGCTGTTCAAGTCTGTGTTCTAGATCATTTTGTTCAATAAAAGTTGTAATATTTGTTTCCATTTCTATTTTTAATTAATAAGTAAAAAATTATTCTAAATTTCCCATTAAAATGAAAATACTTGAGAGCTTCCAATTGAACAGCAGCTTTGTATGTGCTGTGGTTAGTAGAGGGCAAATGAGGCTGGGAGTACTTTCTCATAGAGCACCCCAACAGTTTGACTGTTATTCTACTTTTTTAAAAAAAATTTTGCCTCTTTGTAATTTTTAATTGCATCCAATCATTGTTTGAGACAGCAAAGGTAAGGGCACTAGTATCAATCTGTGAGTTAAGGAAGAATACAAAAATGTTAATTATGTAAAATTAATTTCAAAATATTTGGATTTTCATTTACCTGATGAAAGTGATTAAATATCATAGCAATGTCACTAGAATAACAATATTTTAAGAGAAAATTATAATAAGTTTTTCATCCAATTTGTCTTTTCATTTATAGAAAAATCATGACCCAATTCCACCCCCATACACAAAATATTAAGTAAAAAATACGAACGGTTAAGGCCCTTGATACTCCTTGCTAAACTGCTTTTCAAAGTAGCAATTTATAGTACAAAGTAGTAATTTATAGTACATTCAGGAAATGATGTTTTACTATGCCCTCACCAGAAGTGTGTTTCAATTTTGAAAAATGCAGAAAGTGCAAAGAAATATATTATCTAATCCTACTTTCTTTTTTTGCCCTTGTTGCCTGTGTTTTTGGTGTCATATCCAAAAAATCATTGCCAAAACTAGTGTCAAGAAGGTTTCCTCCCACATTTTCTTCTAGTAGTTTTACAGTTTTCAGGTTTTGCATTTATAGTCTTTAATCCATTTTGCATCGATTTTTGTTTAAGGTACAAAATAAAGTTCCAATTTAATTCTTTTGTTTGAAGATATTGAGTTTTCTCAGTATCATTTATTAAAGAGACTAACCTTTCTCCATGTATATCCTTGGCAATCTTGTTGAAGATTAGTTGACTGTAAACAAATGAACTTATTTCTGGGCTCTCCATTCTGTTCCATTGGTCCATGTATTAGTTGTTAGACCAATACCATATATTTTTACTGTAGCTCTGTAATATACCTTGAAGAAAGGAAATACAGTGTACTCAGCTTTGTTCTTCCTAAGATTCCTTAGGCTATTTGTTTAATGTGTTTGTTTGTTTGTTGTAATTCCATATGGGTTTTATGATCCATGAATCCCAATTCTAGGTAAAACGTCAAGATAATTGAAATCAAAATCTTGAAGAATTATCTGAAATTCCATGTTCATTTTCAGCATTATTTCTGTTTTAGTCAAGCTTTTTTGCTGCTACAAATGAAACAACTGACAAGAACAGTGCAAAGGAGAAAATGTTTGGTGCTCACAGTTTCCGATGTCTCAGTCCACAGATGGTCAACTCCTTTGCTCTGTGCTTTTTCTTTGTGGTCTTAGTGGTCAGAATTTTAGCTTGAAGTCCTCTCTAAAGGAGAATTTCCTCCTGCCCCCTTATTTATCTGACCCTTAACCCTCCTTTATCTGAGTACTTTGCCTGTAGTTCACAACCTAGAACTAAGTCACTTTTTGGCTCCTGGACCTTAGTCTCTTTATCATACTTGGAGATACCAGAGTTCTAACACTTGAGCAAAGACACAGCTTGGCCCACAACCTGGCCTCTGAGGGATGGGGGAAGGGTGGGGACACTGTCTTTTACCCTCCTTCCTTCCATCTTCCTTTCCCTGTCATCCCAGACACTCAGGTTTGTTAAACATTTGGCCCTGTGGTGGCATAGTTTTTCTTAACCTCTGTCGTTGGACATAAATTTCATGTGGTAAGCCTGGCTTCTGAATCTTTTCACAAGTAGAGTACTTTTGTTGTTGTTGTTGTTGTTGTTCCAATTACCCAGAGAGTCTCAACTTTCTAGAATGTTTAACATTTGAGACTAAAGACAAACAAGTCTGTAGCTTTGATCATCACCTGAGTGTAAACTTCAATTTTGTTTTTGCTCTACAGAAATGCTTATATTATTTTTTAACACAACTATGAGTTATTAATTTTTTTAAAAAAAAAAACTACCATTACTTTAGGTCAAAAAAGGAGGCAAAAATTACAAACTTACAAGGTTATTTTGACTGCCTTTTATTTAAACACTTTTATAAATATTTGATGATATTGAAACTGGGGTTTGAAACAAAACCAGATTCTCTGCCTCTGCTGATAGGCGGAGTCTGCGTTTGCAGCCAAGAAAGCCCCTTTTAGTGGAAGCAGCTAATCACAGCAAGGGTCAGCAAAGTCAGATTTTTCAGGATTACTGAATAGCTGTGTTGCAACTCTCAGTGGTGGGCTTCCCCCACCCCAATCCCCTTATTACAGCAGACCTCAGCAGCTCACCATTGATTTCTTTCTGGGCTCTTATTTCACAAATTCAAAGAATGAAATTCACAGATGAGGAAACGTGAGTGTAAAAGAGTATGATTTCTTTAAGTAAGAAGAGAGACAGAACTACAAGGTGAGAGGGGACCCAATAGAGGTTGCCACTTAAGTGTACTAGGGGCTTATGTAGCTTCTGGGTAGGGACATTAATCAAAATCTATACTAAAGAGGTATTGGAAAACTGTTAAGGCTATTGGTCAAAATCCATGCTAAACCAGTACTGGAAAAGTGATCAAAGTGATCAAGCTATTGGTTAGCCCTTGAATCTATAGTCTTCACTCAGGTCTGTCCTACCTCTCTATTTCCATCACCCTGGGACACAGGAGTTTGTGGGAATGTTTGGAATGTTTCTACAGGTTAACTTCTTGGAGTGGCCTTTACATTAAAAAATAAAAACTTAATTGGGACCCATTACCTATCCTATTTTATTCAGTATGACAACCCAAAGTATGCATGTCACTCATGGCTTTTGCATCGCTTCTGTTAAAAGTGAAACTAATCTCTTTCCCCATGATTGTTAAACAGTTAAATAGTCCCCTTTTGGCAACACTTATCCATATTTTTTCCAAAATGTGTCTTGGAATAATTTTTGATATTTCTTTCTTTTCTGTAAAACTGATCAGCTAATTCCATCTTCCATTTTTGATTCACTGTCTCAAAACTCCTACCCCATTTCCATTCTAGTTTCCTGAATGCTTCACAGATATAGTAGTGCAACAGTCTTCTAAGCAATTGCCTAGAACAGGACAAGTTTGAAAATAGTAGTTCTCACACTGTAGTTTTCATTAGAATCATCCCAGGTCTTATTAAAACACAGAATGCTGAGCTCCAACCACATGGGCTCCAACCTGTCCCCAGCCTCTGGGTTTCTGAATCTATTAGGTGTGTAAAGTAATCTGGTGGGTAAAGTCTAGAGTAGGGCCTGAATCTGAATTTCTAGCAAATTCCCAGGTGGTGATGATGATGATGATCTGTGGACCATGCTTTAGAACTACAGTTAAAACCATTGTTCACATTCGAGGACTCTTCTACTGCGTTTACTCCAGCACTTTCCAATTGCCAGTAACGTCACATCCACATGACCAAGTTTGAGGGCCTCCTACACCACACCTCATTCTATCAATTCCCCTTGTCTCTGTGCAGTTATTTACTTAACCCACTTCTTTCAAATGATATTTTTTCTTAAAGAAAGGATTATTTCTTATCCAGTAACAAGCAGCTTATATGTGTTTAAGTAATTTCAGTCTTATATTCCACAGTATTCTTTATTTTGTCTATTTCAGTCTCAAAGACTATTGCATTTACATTCCATTCTGTCAACTCCCATCTTCCTTGGGTTCTATTAAAGACACACAAGAGAGAAAATATGAAGACAGGTAAGATTCCACCACAAATGTGTTAATTTTTTTTCCCTTAATGAGTTAGGCTTATTTACACTTAGTAGTATGACAAATATATCTGCTTGGTTTATAGTAGTTTTAAAAAAAAAAAACCTCCAATGGAGTCTGTTTTGACTTTTATATGTAGTTGATCAGATATTTAGGAAGACTTGCATTTTGTAAATGTACAACTTTAGATTTATAACACAGAACTCTTCGACTTTCAATTTTGTTATACAGTACATTTTCCGTATGCGAATAAAACGATAAAACTGTCCTCTTTCTTCCTCTTTCCGTCTTTGCATCTCTTCTACTACTGATTTTAGTAAAAACTTGTCTTCCTTAGGGTTTGCTTTCATATGTTAAATATGCTTATATTTCCGTTATGCTGTGTCAGACTTAATGCGATTCCTTTTACTCCTAGGTAGTTTTACTCTAGTAGTTTCCTGATTTCATGGGACTGTTCTCATTACTGGGTAAGTAATAGGCCTGAGTCTTACAAGTTCAAAGATTTTGTAATGCATTCTTTATTCTTGAAACATAACTTGGTTAGACATATTTTGTTTTCTTAAATATTTTATAGATGTTGCTTTGGAGACATTATATCAGATTGCTTTTCCCTTTATAAATGAATTCATTCTAACTTGGATGCTCAAAATTTTCATTTTTATCTTTTTTCTGTACCAGGGATTGAACCCAAATCCCCAGCCCTTTTTATTTTTTATTTTGAGACAGCATCTTACTAAGTTGCTTAGGGCCTGGCTAAGTTGGTTTGAACTTGGAGAGCCTCCTACCTCAACCTGCCCAGCCACTGGGATGTGTACCACCACACTTGACTTTCTTTTTTATCTTTAAAATCTACTGACGTTACTAGGTTATTTTTTCTGTTTTGACTTTTCATGTCACTTTCCCATGGCACACACAGTATATCCTATGAGTATTTAATTTTAATCCTCTTTTTGTTCCGAAAAATTTCCTTCAGTTGTGTGCTTTCAACTTGTTTCTTTTTTCTTCTCTCTCTCTGTCTTTTCTAAACTTCCTGCTTTAGGGTCTCCAACTAAAATTCATTGGACTTCATTTGACTGGTTTATTTGTAGACATATGTAGGAATATAATTTACTGTCCTTTTTAATGTGTTTTCATTTCATTTCATTTCGTTTACCTTTTCTAATTTTTACTTTGTGTGTGTATGTGTGTGTGTGTGTGTGTTCCCTTCAGGATCTATTCTGATTAAAATCCTGCAAATTCCATCTTTACTTTGGCAAGATATTTTTTCTTCTTTTCTGAGTTCACAGCTGTAATTTCACCTTATATTTCCATCTCATTAAATTCTTGCATTAATAGTATTTGATCTTCCTTCATAAATGAATTTGCATAGCTGTTGTTTTAATTAATGGTAAAATATGAGTATATTTGCATCAACTCAGTGGCAACATTTTCCAGGTGAGCATAACTCCTCTGTTGGAAAGTTTCATGCTTTTTTTTTTCTGTATCTATCATAGCATATTTGCATCTTTGCTATAAGAAATACATTATTCATTTTAAAATAAGTTCAATTTTCCTAGGCCAATTATGTCTAAGAGATAACAAAGAAACTGCTTGCTAAAATCCAGTGGTCATAAAAATTGATCAAAAATATTAATAAACATGTTGAATGCCTTAAACCATCCAGAATAAAACTAAATCACCTATTATTAAGATTTTTATTTGCCTATTTGAATAGTCATAAACTTAGCAACTATTCTACATCGACCTCGTTTTGTTTCTTCATCTTATTCCCAGGGTTGCTAAGAGTGTCTGTCAAAGGAATTATCCTGATCTTTGTTTCCTAGTCCAGTGGTCCTTTTGGAAAAAAAAAAAAAAAAAAAAAAAAGGAAGAAAGTAGATTTCTTGCATATAGAAATTATGTTTAAAATGTTGAAGGAATAAAAGGATAGATGAGAGTGAAATATGGCTCAAATGATAAAAGTCATTCACAGTCCATATTGTATTATCTATTTCTGTCCTAAGGGTTCACAAATTACCTGCTTATATTCTGTGTCCATTAGAAAAAATTATTATGACATATATCCCTCCAAGCCTCCTGTGTATCTTTCATTGTCAATGTTGCTCAAAAATTACATCATTATTTCTGTTATCAGAACTGCATATTTTTAGGCTGTCAGGAGTAACTTGTCTTGGCCCAGATACCTGTTATTTTAAGGTTTGCCATTTGCCTGGTCTGTAAATTTACTCCTCTCCTCCTCCTACTTCTCGTTTCCTGACCTATTAAAAAATTCTCTTTATACTTTCAAAACTCAATTATTAATCAAACCACTAATTTGTACAGATTCAGTTAATTTGAGGCTTTAGTTGTTCTAGCCTAAAATATAAATATGTCATAAATAATAAAAATAATTTGTATTTATTTTTATTATAAAGACCTTTGCCAACTTTTGTATTGACTCTGTTAATATCTGAGTTCATTGGAGAGAATGCAGCCCACCACAGTGATTTCATTCAATACCTCACCCTTCATTTTTTTTAGTGGGACCTGTGTGTATGGTTATAGTTTTATATGCTATAGTCCATTCTCCTTTTATAAAGGTTTATGCTACTTAAGCATTACTACCTTTAAACTTTACAAACTTTTATTTCTCATATTTCAGTTACCTGTCTGAAATAGCCAGTTTTGTTTTTCTTCATTAATATAAATAATTATAATGCAATTTATGTTCACAATATTTTATATGTTAAGATAAGAATTAAGAACTAATATTAATAGTAAATGTTACAACATGTAAAAATGTGAGTCACATTTATCTTATCAATTACATTTGAATACATCAATTCCAAACTAACAATATGTATTCCTTTGATAATGTCAAGGTTCAACTGGGAAAAATTTAGATAAAAATATCTTCTACATCATAATTTTAAGAATAAGGATCTTAAGTTTATGTTTTAAATAAATACTATTAAATTTCTATTTTGCCACATACAATAGTTAAATATTTGTTTTCTGAATTCTTGTTTATGGTCAATTTGCTTCTATGCAAAATAAACTCTCTATAAATATTCTCAGAAATCCCTTAGTGATTTTTCTATTTTTTTCTTCTACTTAATCTCTTCCAGCCTCTAGCCTGAGGGCTTAATAGATAATTGTAGTCAAAATGAAAGTGAAAAATTAACTCAGAACAAGTTTTCAACCTGGCTGGTACCATGGGATTTGCAACTCTGTAACTCCTTTGGCTTCTGGGAGCTGAGTTAATTATGGCAAATCACACTAATTAAATTATTCACTAGATCTTTATTAAAAACAAATCTATTGTGCTATAGAATGCATTGTGGATTTAGCTTAAAACTCCCAGCTTGTCTTTCCCTGTATTATGAAATTTTCACAATGGAGTATGAAGCCCACACGACAGAGCTGCCGCTCTCCTGCTGCTGTTTAGGTCCCAGGTCTTCAATTCAATGGACAGTTTTCAACAGCCCACATTGTGCAAAGCCCAAGGGTCACTCCTCTTGTCCTCAAAGAGGCTACAATAAAGCCTGAGGGTAATGAATGGACACAAATAATTACAATTGGAGACAAACAAACTAAACATGATAAGGAAATAAAGGAGGAAAAGAAATGGGGTCTGTCAGGATAAAAGCTCCATGGAGACAGGGAAGGGAGGTGGAAGTTGAGTCTTAAAGGAACAGGACTTCTACAGGCAGAAATGGGAGAGTGACAAGAAGGGCGTCTGAGAGAGACGACAAGGTGGACAAGAACTTTGGAGGGAAGAATGTGCTTCTCTTCTTCAGAGGGCAAACAGAAGTTAAGCTAAGATAGCAGGTGACTCCCTAATGAGCAGGGCGAGCCCAGGTCCTCTAGCACACTGTCTGATATGTTTTTGGTTTGGTTACATGTTCAGTTGCCCATGGTCAAACTTGCTAGGCACAGAGGCATCTCTGAGCTTGCTTCTGCTTTGGGCCACTTGAGCTAGGACTACTCAGGTTGGGAAGACACTGCATAGCATCTCTGGTTCCAGCTGGGAGTGGGGAGGACTTTGATTTTACCATGTAAGCACCTGTGCACATGAGCAATCACACTTCAGGACCATCTACATAAGTGGTTAAGTTGTTTGGGTTAAAGCTATTCCCCTCCCTACCTGTGTGACATTGGAAATTTTACTTAACTCCTAAGCCTGACTTCCTTCTCAAAAAATGATTCAACACTACTTTACAAGACGGTTGTGAGGATTCAATAAGATCAAGCATATAAAGAACCAGAACTGGGCTGGGGAGATAGCTCAGTCGGTAGAGTGCTTGCCTTGCAAGCACAAAGCCCTGGGTTCGATCCCCAGCACCAAAAAAAAAAAATAAAAAAATAAAGAACCAGAACTACTCAGACAGTAGGTTTGTGCAGATTAGAAAGGTGACCGACCATCTCTCCAGGTGATGCAATCCTTCATCAGAGAACACAAAGGGGTGAGCGAAGAGTGCATCTCAGTCTCCTAGTCCCTTCGCCCAAGCATCCTTGTGCAGGGCACAACCTGTACAACTGCACACAGAGGCCTCGAGGAAAGGGCGTAGTATAATGCTTGTTTATAACAAAAGCTCAATAAATATTAGCAATCATTATAATTATGAAGGGGGCAAACCTCTCCGAAACAGAATTGCAGCCAGCAGGGGACCTCCTGGTTAAGTCTATTAGTAAAACAAACCCATATTCACAAGGCACACTTAAGTCTTAGGAAAGAATTCAAAATACAAAGTTGGGAAGCAAACCAAATAGGCGTCATTCCTGTGTGCTCTTCTCCCACTAGAAGGTGCTGGCTTTCAGTGTGCTCAGCTTTGGCTTATTACAGTGGAACTGACTTCCATCTAGAAATGGTGGCGTCTGTCTCCAACAGGCTCCCTTCTGCTCTCTGAATTCGTATATTGCATGATGTACTTAAACACACCTCAGAGGAGATGATTCTCATTAGATAGTAGGATGCCACAGGTCTGTAAGCCACTGTGGAGAGCTCCACTAACCTAACACTCTCCATTTGAAACCTGGCTAGTATCAATGATTAATTTGCCAAGTAAAGCTTCACTTGACTATTTGGTCTCATTGTTTGTGTTGGAGTGAAAGTCAGGACATGATCATCCAACCCTACAGTTACAAAATAGTTGTCCTCCAAATACCTAGGCTCCATGCCCTAGGAAAATTGTCCCGCCCAACTTAAGGCTATTTTTGCTATTTCTACCTTCATCTTTCTTGACGTGTGGAGTTCTAAAGAATTTGTGAGAGTTACTACACAATAGAAGGGTTTCTGAAAGATCTTTTGACTGAACTGCTATACATCAAATTATGAGAACTTTCTACTTAACAAGTAATTTCATAAATTCCTTTGTAATTTGAAAATTTTCTCCTATTGCTGGGTGTACTCAGTTATGAATATACCATGTAGGTTTACATGTTTTCTACCTTTTGGTCACTCCTAAGCCTGATTTGAGGAGAAAATATGGGGGGTACTTTTCTTAAGATTTCTGCAAACCCTTTAAACCCATACATTTAAACTTTTTAGGTAAAGCAAGTGGATTGGTTCGCAAGTTTTAGAGAGCCTGATTTACTGCTCCAGCCATGCATTATGGGGTGAAAAGCTGTGTTTCTGCTGGCCTATGTCCATTTGTGAACAGAGAGTAGCACTTCCTATTAATTTGGAATACAAACTACATCTAAATTTTAATGTAAAATGTCTGCAAATGAAAAGAGGCAAAATTGTTAATCTGACCAGGATATTTTCCCACCTAACTTGCTTGTCAAACTTCCTCTTGTCTCCCTCAGTAGTTCTCAGTCCCAGAACACTGGAGACACAGACTCACACAGCGCTAGAAGGTAGTGTTCCCGTAGGAGGCAGAATGTATGAAGACAGCGAGTGGGAGAGGGTACAGGAGAATATCCAAAGGGAGGGCATGTTTCAATATGTTCAGACGACACACGCGACCTTTAGAGACTGAGGAATAATACCACTCATTGTGCGTTATCCCAAAGATAAAGCTTTTCCTCATCTCCATTGTCCTAAGGAAGAAATAAGGCCCTGAATTATTTAGTTCAGAACATAACGTCCTACAAATTCTAACACCTAACTAAATCTGCTCATTTTCTGCAGGCTCCTTAATACATTCTGTGACTAACTATGTAACAAGCTTTTATAATTTGTCCCACATATGTCATTTTCCCTCAGACCAGTATGCATTTTCTATGCCTGGAATGCCTGTCCCTTTTTAGATTACCCAGAAAACACCCCCTTCCATCCTTCAAGTCTCAGCTCAAGTCATTCTCTACGTCATATTCTTTGTTATTCTTTGTTCCTTCCTGGAAGCTAAGCAATACATCTTCCTTGGCCCAACTCCACCTCCCTCCATCTGTCCCCTGCCTTGTTAAGCATTACCATTGTATGTGGCACATAGTAGCTAATAAATACAGGCCCAATGGATAAATGAGTATGGCATTACTCAAAGAGGAATACCTCATTTATGTTGCTCTGAGATGATAACTTAAGGTCAGTATAAATCTTGCTCAAAAATTAATTAGCCTCCCCAATTTTAAAATATAATCCATATGGAAGAAAAAAAGGTGGTAAGCTTTGCAAACATAAACATTTTGACAGAATCTGAAACTGTAAAAGTCAGGAATATTCAGACTGTAGAACACAAAGTGACAGTGTTGTAGATTCTAAAAATGAAAGAGAAATCGGCACTCATCTAATTTCAGGCCCAGTTACAATATTTCAGCAGACAAAGGGAGACTCCAAAGAGGTAAGAGACGGCTGCATCTCAAAGTGCCTTGGCACTTCCCTTGCTGAGGGTCTCATGTCACATGAGGAGGCATCATGGGGAAGTGAGACCTAAGGGGAAGTAGAACGGAGAAAAATTCTAAATGGCCACAAAGGTCGACTCTGACAGTGGTTATTATGCCTTTCACCTCAACCACTTGTTCATTTGATATTCCATCATTCTCTAAGAAGTTGTAATAAAGAAACTTTAAAATCTACTCAAGACTGCCACATGACATTCTTCTTTTAGTAGAAGAAAAACTGATTTTTGTAAATCAGTGGTTCTTAGTCATAAAATAAGTCAAAGTTCATGAACTGAGAGAAATTTTTCAGAGAGAAAAGGCATAGGAAAAGGAAGCAACAGTTCTAGATTTAGGAATCTAGATTTATGTTTAGCACCCCTAAACATAACCACACTGCATTTCTTTTTCCCACAACATCTTTGTGATATGCTGAGAAGCACAGGAGAGGGGGCTAAAGACAGAAACCACTGAAAGGAAGTCTGGACAGCGAGCGAGAAGATTCTAGAAAACAAGACAAAAGGTTACTGAATCCAATGGTCAGTCACTAGTGCTCATCTGACTTGGCCCAGCAGCAGAATTTGACTGAGCTGGTCGTCTCTTCAGCTACACATCTTTTCCCCTTGGCTTGCATCCTTTCTCTGGGCTTTGATTAGCTCTGGTTCATCCCTTCAGCATCATTATTTCTGTACCTACATGTACTTATTTGGGGAGCTTTTCTAGAAGACATCCTTGGTGTTTGCATACTAATTTCTTGTTCTGAGTATTTTATGGTAGAAATGTCTTTTTCCCCTAATTACCTTTCTTTTTAAGTTTTCCATCCTCTCGGTACAATGGCATTGTGTATATGCAAGAAAATCAACCTGAAATCATTAGAAAAAGAGGTGTGAAAAGCAGTTGAATCCAAATAAATAAACAAAAAGGGTTAGCTTTCAAGAACCAATTCAGGGGCTGGGGAGATAGCTCAGTTGGTAGAGTGCTTGCCTTGTAAGCACAAGGCCCTGAGTTCGATCCCCAGCACCCAAAAAAAAAAAAAAAAAAAAAAAAAGAACCAATTCAAATATAACCATAGTCCTTTCAACTATTAGGCAAAAACAATTCTACTTATGAAGAAATAAAGATTAAAAAAATACTGAGTAATAAATAAGAAATAGTCAAATTTCAGTAAGAAACTATGAAACTCTATTAGTTCAAAAGAAATGTTTTGAATAAATTGAGACCTATAATTTTCCTGGACAGAGAGATACAATATTTTAGACATGTCAATTCATCCTACATGAATCTACTTTAAATCACAGTTTCATGTTGACTACTGTAGAGATTCTGAAAATCACCCAGAAGAAACATGTGAAATAAAAACTTTCAAAAGAAGAATTATAAAGAAAAGATTGCTCTCCCACCATCATTTTATGAAGTATTAATAAAAGTGTGCAACCGGTGAGGAAAGAGACAGACGAATTAATGTGCTAGCCTTTCCCTAATTGTTATTCAATTGTAGGCTATAATTATTTGAATGACGAACTCAATAATCTTGCAATTGAGTTGTGTAACACCCCCTCTTAGAAATTCATTTTTACAAGTTAATGATTCTGAAAAATAAACTGTCTAACCATGTTAATGATTAAATGGTTAAATAAATTTATTCAAAACAGAGACAAAACTTCTTTCCCCTTTCCCCAAACCCCAATTTAGGAATTACTAGGATAGAACCCCCAAATTGACTTATTGTAGGTGAGAATTCATGTATAATATAGCTCAATTAACATCTGTAGTGTCTGACCTGAATTTCAACTTTCTTATTATTTTTATTCAAAATTTTTCTAACTCTTTGAGATCTGAATGATAAATAAAAAGTGTATATATTTAAGGTATGCAGTTTGATAATTTGATATACATTATAAAATGATTACCACAATCAAGCTAATTAATATAGATAGCCATTGTTTTCCTAATTATCATTGTGTGTGTGAATATTTAAGATCTACTCTCTTAGTAAATTTCAGATAGGCACATTATTGTTAATGTAGTTACCATGCTGTACTTAATCATCTTATAACTGAAAGTTTGTACTTTTTGCTGTTTTGCATTACAATTATACATAATCATGGAGTTCATTATGAGATGTTCATATATGCATATAACATAATTTGCTCCATTTTATTTCATTCCTCGGTACTTCCCTTTTCCCTTCCCTCCTCCCACTCCTTGACTCCCTGCTTCTATTAGACTGGCTATATATGTATATGTATATATATATATAATTTATGTGTATTTATATATAAAATTTATACATATATAAATTGGGCATTATAATTATACACAAAAGCGGGACTCATTGTGATACATCTGTACCTGTTCAAGCATAATTTGGTCTATTTTTGAACCAATATTTTAACCAATATTTTACCCACCCTCCTGACCCTGTTAACTTCTTCATGTCTATTTGTATGAGTTCAATTTTTTTTCTAGATTCCACAAGTGATATCATGCAGTCTTTCTGTGACTGGCTTATGTCACTTAGCATAGGCCTTCCAAGGTTCATCCATGTTGTTGCAAATGATAAGACTGCCTTCTTTTAAAAAGCTGAATAATATTCCATTATAATATACAATGCGTTTTCTGCATCCATTCATCCACTGATGGACACTTAGGTTGATTCCATATCTGGGCTATTGTGAATATGCAGCAATGAACACAGGAGTGCAAATATCACTTTAAGATGCTGATTTCAATTCCTTCAGACATATACCCAGAAGTAGGATGCTGGATCAAATGTAGTTTTATTTTTGATTTTTTTGAGGAACTTTCATACTGTTTTCCATAATGACCATACCAATTTATATTTCCACCAACAGTATGATGGGTTATCCCCCAACACGTGTTATCTCTCTTTCTCCTCTCTCTCTCTCTCTCTATCTTTTCTCTTTCTTTGAAGGACTCATTAATAACCTTCCAAACAGGTGCGAGGTGATATTTCATTGTGGTTTTGATTTATATTTCCCTGATTATTAGTGATGTTGATTGAGTACCTTTTCATACACCTGTTGTATGTCTTCTTTGGGAATATGTTTGGTTCCTTTGCCCAGTTTTTAATAGATAATCTGTTTTTTATTGAATTGTATGAATTCCTTAATATTTTGGATATTCAGTTTGCAAATATTTTATCCCTTTCCACAGGTTACCTTTGAATTTTGCTGTTATTTCCTTTACATTGCATACACTTTTAATTTGATACCATCACACTTGTTTATTTTTGCTTCTGTTGTTTCTTTGGTGTCATATCCAAAATATCATTGCTGACACTATTGCCAAGATTTTCCCCTGTTTTCTTCTATTGGTTTAGATTTTCACATCTAAAGTTTAATCCTTAATCCTTTTTGAGTTATTTTTTGTGTGGGTGGTAAGATAATGACCCAATTTCATTCAAAAATTTTTGAATGGATTTTATTCAAAAGTTTTTTCTAGCTTTATGGAAGTCTGATTGATAAATAAGACATTCAGTTTTCCCAGCACCTTTCCCAGTGTGTAATCTTGGTGTCTTTTTCAAAGATCAGTGGACTGTGCAAGTGTAGGTTTATTTCTTGACTGTGTGTTCTGTATGTGTCCTTGAGTCTGTTTTTATTCAAGTACCCTACTATTTTGATTACTATAGTTTTATATTATAATTTGAAATTAAAGAGTACAATGATTCTATCTTGACTCCTCATCAAGATTGCTTTGTCTGTTTGGGCTCATTTGTATTTCCATACAAATATTAGGAACTTTATTTTTCTATTTCTATGAAAAATGGCAGTGAGATAAGCCAATCTCAAAAAACTAAAGGACGAATGATATCGCTGATAAGTGGATGAGGGCATATAATGGGGGGTGGGAGGGGTTAGCATTAGGGTTAGGGTTAGGGTTAAGGAGGGAGACAAGAATGGAGGAAGGAAGGACTGTATAGAGGGAAAAGAGGGGTGGGAGGGGTTGGGGGAAGGGAAAAAATAACAGAATGAATCAAACAACATTACCCTATGTAAATTTATGATTACACAAATGGTATGCCTTGACTCCATGTACAAACAGCGAAACAACATGTATCCCATTTGTTTACAATTAAAACAAAATTATATCCCTATTCTATTTGTTAGTCATTCTTATTATAATGAGCCTTGGTGTGGGTCTGTCGTACTTTTGGTACATGTGGGGTCTGATAAGCCTCTTGTAGTTGATTTTCCATTTCATTCTTTAGATTTGGGAAGTTTTCTAATATTATGTCATTGAAAAGATTGTGCATTCCTTTGGTTTGTATCTCTGCATCTTTATCTATTCCAATAAATTTTAAATTTGGTCTTTTTAAAAAAAAAAAAAAAAGAAAAATGGCACTGGGATTTTGAAAGTATTGCATTGAATCCGTAATTTACTTTGGGTAATATGGACATTTTAATGATATTAATTCTTCCATTCCATGGATATAAAATATCTTTCCACTTATTAGTGTCCATTTCAATTTCTTTCATCATTGTTTTATAGTTTTCAGTGTACAGATCTTTCACCTCCTTGGTTAAATTTATTCAACGGTATTTTATTTGTATTTTTCTGCAGTGTTTGAAAAATAAATTTTTTTCCTAATTTCTTTAGATAGTGTAATTAATGCATGGAAATGTTCCTAATTTTTGTATGTTGATTTTGTGTCCTGTAACTTTATTGAATGTGTTGATTAGTTGTAATAACTTTTTGGAAGAGTCATTGTGGTTTTCTATAAATAAGATTGTTCTATCTGCAAACAGAGACAATGTCTTCCTTTACAATTTGGATGCCTTTTCTTTCCCTCTTGCTGGATTGCTCTAGCTAGAACTTCTAGTACTAGGTTGAATAAAAGAGGGAAGGTAAGCAGCCCTGTTTTGTTTCTGATCTTAGAGGAAAAACTTTTATCTTTTCATCACTGAATATATCATCTATAGGCTTGTCAAATGCAGCCTTAATTCCATTAAGTAACATTCATTCTATACTTAATTTGTAGAGAATTTTTACTGTGAGGGAATGTTTAATTTTGTCAAATGCTTTTTGCATCTATTTACATGATCATATGATTTTTATTCTTCATTCCGTAATGTCAAATATTACACTTATTGCTTTGCATATATTGAACTATCCTTGCATTCTAGGAATAAACTCCCCTTGATTATGCTATATGATCCTTTTAATGTGCTATTTACTTGGTTTGGTGAGGATTTTTGCATCTACTGCTTATCAGGGATATTGTCTCATAATTTTCTTTTCTCATACTGTCCATATCTGGCTTTGTTACTAGGGTAATGCTAGCCTTGTAAAACGACTTTGGAGGCACTCCTTTCTCCTCAATTTTTTGGAAGAGTTTGAGATGATTAGAATTAATTCTTTTTAAAACTTCTGATAGAATTCATCATTGAAGGCACCTAGCCCTGGGCACTTCTTGGTTGAGAGAAGTTTTGATTTCTCATTCAGTCTCCTCACTTGTTATTAGTATGTTCAGATTTTCTATTTCTTCATGATGAAGTCTTGGTAGGTTGTTAATTTCTGGATTATCCAATTTGTTGGCATAAAACTATTCATAATAGTCTCTTATGATTCCATTTCTGCAATGTAAATTGGAATATGTCCTATTCCATTTATGATTTTGTTCCTTTTTTTTTTTCTCTTTTTCCTAGTTAGTCTAGCTGAAGACTTACAAATTTTGTTTAGCTTTTCAAAAACCAACTCTTGGCTTCATTGATCTTTTCTATTGTTTTTCTGGTCAACATTTCATTTATTCCTACTCTGATATTTCCCTTTTGGTTTCTTTTTTGACCCATTGGTTTTTCAGTAGTATGTTGTTTAATCTCCACATACTTGTGAATTTTCTGTTTCTTCTTTTGTTATTTGTTAATTATTTCATTCCATATCAGCTTGATATGATTTCAATATCTTTTCATTTGGTAAGATTTGTTTATGTCCTAACATTATAAAACTTGGAGAATGTTCCATGTACACATGAAGAGATTGTGTATTCTGATGCTGTTTGATGAGATGTTCCATATGTCTGTTAGGATCATTCTAAAGTGTAGCTCAAATCCAATGTTTCTTTATTGATTTTTCTGTTTTGATAATGTGCTCATTGCTGAAAGTGGAGTATTAAAGTCCTCTACTATTATTGTATTGCTACCTATATCTCACTTCAAATATTTGCTTCGTATATTTAGGTTCTCTGATGTTGGGTCCATGTGTAGTTATAATTGTTTGATTATATTGTTAAACTGATCCTTTATTGTTTTATGAAGACATTTGTTTCTTATTAAATTTTTTATCTTAAATTCCATTTTTGTCACACATGATTACCTCTGGTCTCTTTTGTTTGCACGGAATATCTTTTCCTATTCCTTAATTTTCAGCCTATGTATTTTCTTAAAGATAAAATGAGTATCTTATAGACAGCATATACATGGTTCTTGGGTTTATATCCATTTAGCCGATCTTTATCTTTTGATAGGAGAATTTAATCTGTGCAAGTTTAATTACTGACAAGTAAGGACTATTACCATTTTGTTAATTCTTCTCTAACTTTTGTAGTTATTTTGTTCCTTTCCTTCTTCTTCTTCTCTTTGTGATGTGGAGAATTTATGTAGTGATATATTTTGATTCCTTTCTCTTTTGCAAATCTGCTGTAAGTCTTTGCTTTGTACTCATCACAAGGGTTACACAAAAATCTTACAATTAAAACAGTCTTTTCAAAGCTAAAGACAAGTTAATCATAATCACATTCAAAAATTGCATTTTTATTCCCTTGTCACATTTTAAGTTTTTGATGTGCAATTTGCTTCTTTTTTATTGTGTTTTCATTAACAAATTATAGTTATTTTTAGTACTTCTAAAATACTAGAATTAGTACTTCTTTATACTAGAATTAAAATTGATCTATACACCAATATTGTAGTATTAGACTATTCCAAATTTGGCTGTTTTTACTTTTACTGGTGAGTTTTATACTTTCTTATATTTTCATGTTACTAAATAGTATCCTTTCTTATGATCTTGCAGAACTCCTTTTAATATTTTTTAAGGCAGATGTAGTAGGATGAACTACTTCATTTTTTCTTTTTTTCTTTTGCAAAATCTTTATCTTTCTTTCATTTCTGAAGCACAGCATTGTTGGCAAAGTATTCATGGTTGGAAGTTTGTTCTTTCTTTTTTTTCTTTCTTTTAAAGGTATCAACCCACTCTCTTCTGACCTGCAAAGTTTTTGCTGAGAAATCTACTATTAGTCTAATAGAAGTTCCCTTATGTATAATGAGTCTCTTGCTGTTTTCAAGACCTTCAATTTCTTGTTGATTTTTGACAACTTAATTATGCTGTGACTCAGTGAATTCCTCTTTGGGTTAGGATGTTTTCAGGCACTGTTTCTTTAAATAAGCTTTCTCCCCCTTTCAACTCTTTTTTCCTTGGAATTCCATAATGCATGTATTATTTCTTTTGGTGATGTTCCTAAATTTTGCAAATTTTCTTCATTCTTTTTCATTTTTTTTCCTCCTGTGACTATATAATTTCAAATGACCTGTTTTCAGTTTTGTAGAACCTTTCTTCTTGGTTAAGTCTGCTATTGAAGTTCTTTCTTCTGCATTTTTCATGTCATTTATTGTATTCTTGGGCTCCAGAATTTCTTGACTTTTAGAATTATTTCTATCTCTTTATTAGGATTCTCATTGTGTTGAATTGTCTCTCTGTGTGGTCTTGTAGCTCACTGAGCACCCTTAAAACAATTATTTTGAATTGTTTTTCAGGAAATGTGCAAATTACTTTTGGTCTAGATACTGGAAAATTATTGTTTTCCTTTGGTGGTGTCATTTTCTTCATCTTTCATGTCCTTCTAAGTCTTGTGTTGTTGTCTTCTTATTTGGAGAGGTCATTTCTTTGAGTCTTTAGTGAATGGCTTCTGGAGAGAAATTCACCAGTTTGCCTGGCTAGGGGATTCTGAAGCTTTTTCAGATCTTTTCTCTAGATGTGGCCCATTCCATCTTTCTTGGTCTTTCTCAAGATAGGAGGAATTTTGAATGTGGTAAGCTTTCTTTTGTTCCTGCAAAGCCAAGCCAGGTTCCTGGAGCCTCCCATTTACTTTTCCTAGGACAGTACCCTGAAATATACAAGTTTGTGCTCCTGATCCTCCGGAGTTGAGCCAATCAACTGAATGGGCTCATAAGCCATCTGCAAAGGTTCACATTTTCCATTCTGGAGACGGGACATTCCTAGGGAGCTGGCCAACATGGAAGAATGAAGCATGTGAGATATTGGAGGAAATTATGGGCCAGTTGTCTAGTCCCCAGATGTCCTAAGTAGCTGTGGACAGGGTTCCTGTAAGAGTCCACAAGCTGGTTAGTAAGATACACAGGCTTTCATTGAGTTTCAATCCCTAATGGCTTTAAGTCCCTACTGCACCATCCTCTCCCCTTTACTCAGTCATGCTTATCCCCTCATTATCTGGGGCTGGGAAAGAAGGAAATGGGCCTCTTGGAAAACATCCTTTAGAGCTTGGGGAGCTGGACACTGGTTCTCTATGCTCTCACTTTCTTCCATGGAGGGCTCATGGGCTGAAGGGGTCTCATTATTCCTATGCCACCCTGGGGAAGGGGTAATGCAGGCAAGGTGAAACTTTCTTCTTGCCCTCTTCACAACATCTGTTTCGGGATTTTCTTCTCCAATGATGTGCTGAAACTTCACTGAACTCCTAGACTCCTGCAGTTTCTCTTTTCCATGGCTGGTTGTAAAAATTGGCACACTGTGGGAACATGACAGTATAAAACTCTTATTCTTCCATCTTGCTAGTGTCACTTGTCAATTTCAACCCTCTTACACGTCAACTTGGTTTGACAAAGCACGTAGTATGGACAGAGCTACTAAGCAATCGAATATAGCCCCTTGATCCTAAAACTGGAAATCCAACTCAGAAAGCAATATATTATATCAACCAAACAACTCAGAGCTTTGCTTTCCTGTGTTCGATTTTAAGTCAAAGTTGAGAAGGTCATTTGCCCCAGTGATACTACTTATTTTTTAGTATTAAACCAGATTATTCACCTCCTGCTTACAGCCATTTAATTCACCTCCCATTTCATTTGAAATAAAACTCAAGCTTCTATCCATAGTCCACCTCCCATCCTCACCCTCTTCACTAAGATTCAGGTTGACTTGTTCTCTTGTCAATTCCTCAACCATGGCACATTCTTTTTGCCTCAAAGTAACAAGTAAAACTAAACTTGAAGTTTCATCTGCCTGAAACTGTCCTTTATACTTTTCTATCATTGGTTATTCCTGTATATTAGATGTCTCAGCACAAATGTGTTACTCTCAGACTGTCCTTTCTAGAAAGAAGTTTTCTCATATGGCCATGCCTATTTTCTTTATAGAGTTTGCCATGATGTATTTTCTTACTCATTCAGTATTCACCTCATAGACTGAAATGTAAAATTCTCATGCATCGCAACCGGCTAGTTTGTTGGTACCAGTGCCTAAGTACCAGTGCCTGGTACTGTAGAAACTCAATACATATTTGTCAAATATTGCATTGAAGAGAATCCCACATTCATCTCCATCTCTGGGTCCTACTTTTCTTGATTTTGTCAGAATCTCTACAGCCAATGAGTCAGTTGACTATTATTTCCCACCTAAAAGCTCCCTGAAATTATTCACCTTGAGCGAATGGACTAGACCTTCAAAATTAGAAAATTACTCAGACATTCCAAGCTCAACAAAATCTCAAAACTCAACTTGATTTTAAGACTTTTGCTATTACAGCATACATAAAGAAATGTGAAAATCTCTTTTATTAGTATAATAATTATATATTAGATCCTCAAATCAAGCCACATAAGCCAAATATTTAGTAGAAATACCTTCTGAAAGTCCAAAGTATTCTGTCCCAGTACTAATGTTATTTTATTAAAGATAAACCTAAATTTAGCAGAAATAATCACATTTTTCTAGTTTCCTGAATCATTAAGCTTCTCTTTTATATTAAAATTATTTTAAAATATACGAAATAGAAATGTAAACAAAATCTGAAAGCAAAGGGAATTTTTAATGGTGGAAAGGACTGGATTTACATTGAAATTTTTAACTTTATCACGGTGAGTTTTCTTCACGAAATTTATATAATTTCTTCCATAATAGATAATGTAAAAATGATCTTTTTCATAATCAAATATTAATTAATAAAATGTGATTATGCAATTGCATCAATTAAAAATCAAAACATAATAGGAGCACATGAATAATATCAGTTCTTTTCAGAAAGAACAGAATATATAATTTCAATAATTCAAAATTTCCTTTGGCTGCTAATAGCTTTATGAGATAATCTTGATTGTGATTATGTTTGGTGTGTATTAAATATGATATTAAGAACAGCAAAAGTCTCCTTGCCTTAGCACTGTCAATTGAGGATATATATGAGGTCAGAATTAAAGAGACTAAAAGAAAAAAAAAAAAGAGAATAGAAGAAAAAGAAAATTCATAAATTACTTTGATAATCCATTAATATAATTTTTTAAGTTGAAGTGTGTGTGTGTGTGTGTGTGTGTGTGTGTGCGCGCTCTCAGATTCTCTCCTCCACAGTCTACTTATATCTTAACTCTCTTACCAAATTCTGGCTTATTTTCTTTCTTTGTTATCTACACAAAGGTAAACTTATGGAATGATAATCATGTATCCCACCCATCTTGGCATACCCTAAAATGTCTAGTTCCACGTTCTATATATGCTAAAATGTGTGCTTGCATGTATGGAAGAGAGACCCAAATGGCATACTTTGTCTATTTTATGTCCCAGAAATATGATATTATAATAGTAACTCCTATACCTGCATAAGGATTATCAATTTTTCCAATAACTTTCCTAACTATGCTCTTATTTTATTATCATAACAATTATGGGGTAATAAGAGCAGTATTATTATTTAGGAAGAAACTGAGACATGGGCACTTAAATATTTGCCTTAATTCACAAAAATATTGGCAAATCTTAAGACTAAAATCATCCAAGCATGGTGGTGTAACTCAGGTGGCTGAAAGAGAAAGGAGGCCAACCTCAACAACTTATGACACCCTATCCTAAAATAAAATAAAAAAGGACTAGGAGTGTAGCTCAGAGTACCCCTGAGTTAAGTCCCCAGTACACCCAACACACAAATGAGTAAAATACACATCCCTTGCCTTCTTTTAATTCAAGGTTTTTCTTCTAAATATGCTTAAAATATCTTTCACAGAACTCAAAATTAAGAATTTCATTATAAAGTAAGATCAACCAGCTTTTAAAAAACTCATTATGACTCAGTTTAAATCAAACTAAACTTTAGTTAAATTATGCAGGCAATAACAGTTAACCCATATGGACAAGTCACCAGTGTTTAGCGAAATCTCTGAAGGTGTATTTGAAGGGATCTTCCTATGTGCCAACCACTTTGCCAGCTACCTGTAATAAAGGGTCAGTGTAACTGAAACCGTGTACAGAACACTCCCCACTCCCTTTGCTCACCGTGGGTTTAGTATGACTACCGCACTGTACCTTTCTAAAAACTACCTGCTCATCACCTTGTCTTTGTGCTGCTGCATGGCAACTAAATGACCAGAGTGATGTCAACAGTGTGGCTCCTTCCAAGGACCTATGACATCAGCACTCCTGGAGGTATTCATGCTAATGCACTGGAGTCTTAGATTCTGTTGTTGTTTTTTGTCCAAAAACAGTGCACAGCCCAGTCAAAGCAAATTACCAAAGTACTGGGGAGCATACTAGAAAGAACAAATTTTTTTTCTCCTCACATTTAAGGTCTTCTTTATGCACAGTTGAAGTCAAATGTGCATTTTTAAAATTGCAAACCTCAAATGCAAAATAATAAACCTGTGAATAAAGGCAGGAAAAAGGAGAAGGAGAAAAATCTAAAATTCACGGAAGTAAAAATGGAGCCAAGAGAGACATATTTATAGGTATTGCTTACTAAACAACAAAATAATAACTCTCTAAGTTATTTGACTGCCACAGATTTACTAAAAGGACAGAGATAAAGCTGCATTTCTGATAAGGATTTACAAAGAATGGTTTGGGTTAGTCAGTAGGAACATCATGAATGGCTTTGTGGGGCAAGGGAAGTGGATGTGATTACATGGCTAATCATAGCAATAGCTGTATTTTTAATTCACAAAGGCCAGCAAGCCCCACACTTGTTCTCATGGACACAGAGTACCTGTGGGCGAAGTGGGGAGTGGGGCAGCAACAGGTGCCTTAAACCTGAATGCCAAGATGCCGTGTTGTTCCCTGGAAACATACAATGCTATGTAATTTCCTTATTCCCAAAATAGAAATGAATGGGTCCAAGGACATGGCTTCTAACACTGCACCCCAACCAGTTTAGCCTAAGACTCTTCTGTATCACTTGCTATAATTATCAACTTGAAACAGGACATGCATGTCTTCCTAAATATAGAGAGAAGGGCTGTGTATTTGGATGCCAGTGTCATTATATGTACCTTCATGGTGATAGCAGTGCTCAGTAACCCTTTGCAATTAAATCACAGCTTTCCCTAAACTCACCCTCACCAGACAAACCAGAGGAACATTGTGGAAAAATCTGGGATCATTTTTTTCCACTTTGGGAAAACCCACAGGAAGAGCCAACTTCCCAAACAGGCAAATGTGGAGGAAAGTATTAACATCAGGAACAGATCATTCTTTCAAATATTTGAGGTACTCAAAATACATTTTATTTTGGGTGTATCAATAGTTACTTCAGAAATAGACCTCATGAAAGTGGAGAGTGCCATGGTCATTGTGTTATTAATCCCATATTATGAATGAATAAATTGCATATCATACAAAAAATTAAAATAATGAATCGAGGTTACAGAAACCGCAAAATAGTAAGGCAAGATTTATTCACAGGACTGTCTTTAGTAACATGCTCTCTTTCCTTTTATCACACAGTCTCTGTCTCTCCCTCTCTCTCTTTCTCTCTCTGTCCTTTCTGTCATTTTAAGCATTATTTAAAATATTGTATGGTATAGAAAAATCTGTAATAATAGTTATACTATAAATAAGACAGATATAAATTGATTTAGGAGCAGAAATTTCACTGAAATGTTACAAATTCCATTTTAAAGTGTCAAGTACACATTTTCCCATAATTTTGCATTATACCCTAAAGGTTTATTTGAATTTTTGATATTATGAATATAAAAAGCATTGTATAAAACATTTTGTACTGGTAGTGCTTCTTAGGAAAAAATTTTATTGAAAAATTATGAAGAATTAGATAATAATTAGAAAATGTGTACAATGTTTTGACCTCCATCCTTGACACTTTCAATACAGAGTTTTCAGTGGTATAAACATGAAATATTTCTTGGAATTTGCTTTGAAGATGACTAAAGTGAACCCTCTTTATCCCAGTTAGAGGAAGCAGGACCTTTCATTTCGCATTAATGGCTTTTCAAAATTTTAAATCAGGTTCATAAAGTGCCTACGATCTGTATATTTATTCTTTAACATCAAATACTAAGACCGGACAGAGGAGAAGAGAAACAAAAGCAGATCATGCTCCCAGGATCCCGAGACAACTGAGGCAGGAGAAAGGGCTGGATCCTTGACCGCAGTTACCATGTAGGACCTGTAAAATGAGAAGAAAGGAGGACCTGTCAGTCTCAAAACTAGGAGGCCAGAGATCCTCAGGGAGAGTTGTTTTAGCGAGGTAGAGGGACAGAAGCTAGATGGCTTGTGAATGCTGAGAGTAGCCTGGGTTAGCCCAAGGATAGCCCTGTCAAAACTAACTTGAGGCTCATCATTTTCATTAGAAAACTAGTAAGACAGAGGACTTTATCATCATCATCATCATCATCAATCATCATCATCATCAAAAACAAAAGGAACCCTCCTAAATTAAAATCCTGAATTTTTTGCTTTCTTTACATCTGCTGCTTACTTTTCTCTATACTATACATGCTATAATTTGACCTTAAAAACTACTTACTTTTTTCTAGACTATACATGCTAGAGTATAACTTGACCTAAAAAACTCTGGGTCAGTATAGATGTCACTAAGTGCCCTGTCCCAATTCGTGTGTTAGATTGGCAGTCATTAAATGAAAATCAAAGAATAAGTTACTATATGAACTCTGCATTTAATTAGAATTGACCTGAGTCTAAAAGATGAAGAATAAGAAATGTCAGGTGTAAAAATTTGCCCAAAGCAAATTAGGGTCTGTGGACACACAAATTACAGATTTATGTCTTAGATAAGTAATTTTAAAATGTGCTTTTTTTCCAAGTGGCTTGGTTTTGTTCCTGCAGCAGAAACCCTCCCTGCAGCTGAATTGGCTGATCATTTGTTTTTTTCAGGGGAGTTGTTTGAACCAATCAGGACACAGATAATCTTATTAGCCCTCTGTGGGCTTGCGTTTCTTTTGATGAGGGTCTAGAGAAGTCATGGGTAATACTTTACCGTGTGCCAGGGAACGCTTGTGTTTCAGTTGTACAAGGTCAGATCTTAATTTAACCACCAACTGGATGCTTAATTTTAGATACACAGAGGAACACATTGGCTCCAGGGCATTTCCTCTGGTTTAGGAAGGCAAGTCCCTGGATAAGAATGACAAGATGATCATTCCAAAAGGTGAGATTATGAAATATTTAATCTGTACCTTGCCAACTAGCTTATGGAGTCGTTCAGTATTGGAAATCTTTAGAACAGGTGGAGATGCAGGTTGTGGCCGATGTTCACTACTGTCTTTCTAATTGACAACCTGTAGGCTTGTCTACCTAGGGCCTTTTAAATTATAGAATAAAGCCAGACTTGTCTCATTTATTTATAGAATATCAACTCAACTGTATAATTATTAAGTATGACAAAAAATGTATCGTGAAAAAAGCTCAAGCATGAATATGCTAATAGGAAGTGTCATACATTATAAGGAATCCCAGGAGGGTCTTACCTAGTTTCTGAGAAAAAAAAATAATAATTTTTCTAAATAATTAAAACAAATCTGTCAAGGTTTTTTTTTATTAGTTATTGCAAAAAATAGATGTTCATATTAAAAAACAATCCTTTAAGATGGAAAAATGCAAACTTAATGGGATTGAATATGTTCTTCCTGCAAATTATACAGAGTCTTGAAGCTGGAAGGGCCTTAAAATTTACCTGATACCATCACTCATCTGATTCTTTATTGAACAGCTTCTAAGGAATCATCTACATCGAAAGTCATTTGATTTCTGTAAAAGAGCAATGATGTGAATGAGGAAGTCCTGTCCCTGCTTTGTGCTGGAGAATTTAAATTACCATGATAAAATAATCATAATTTTATACTTAGTTGTTTTTATAAGAATACCTTATTTTCAAAACTACTCTAAAATTTTTATCTTTCCACCAGAGTTGGATGAATTTGTGGGTTCTTTGCTTAAATTCTTTTAGAAAACTTTTTTTCTGAGTTTTATAAATTTCTAGGTTACCAAATGAGACCCACTCTTTATTAATTCCATCTGAGTCACTGGGTCATCAGCCACAATGTAGGGACTTAGCGTGTGTGACTTCTATTGTCTGATATCTTGGTATATAGCTTACAACTCCACCATCCCCCAAAAGTGTGCTAGGGCAAACTGCCTAACCACCTGTGCTTCAGTTTCCTTATCTGCAACCTGGGAGAGAAGTGTGTCCTTAAAGTCAAATGGCATGATCCAAATCCATTATACACATAATATCTGCCTCAATTGATGTCACTTGTAATAATTATTAAACTTACTCTAGCAAACATACATTGAGGATCTACCATGTGCTTGACTCTGTGCTAAAGCTTGAAAGGGAGGGAAGAGCTTGGCATTGTTTTGAGGGGAAAATCTAGAATACATTGCTTAAAGGCAACAGACTCCCTGGGGGCATAGATCCTGTGCAGCTGTGCTTGGCACTGTACCTGAAACCTAGCAGACGGTAAGCACATATTTTTGAATGGAAAAATACAATGGTTTGCAAATCCTTAGGAAAATAGAAACTGGTATGTCAGTTGTGCTCCTTTGTCTTTTTGAGGAGTGGAGCAGGGAGGAGAGCAGATATTGTGCATTCATATTTTAGCTAGGTATCTGACGGTATCTCTCCATGATGGTCGGTTTATCAAATAGGAGACGTGAATGCTGGAAGGAGATGTCTGTAAGAGGATTTGTAACTGGATAAACAGCTTTTCTCAAAGGGTGCTAAATAACGGATCAATGTCAGCCTGGAGGCCTCTGTCCTGCACCAATTTCTGTTGTACATTCATCATTGCCAATGAGCATAAGCACACATAAAGCATGCTTATTAAGTCTTAGCAGTGGGAGTAAAGGTTCAATTTTAAAAGGTTGAAATGTAATAGGAATAAATAGAGTCTTGCATGGAATTGCACAGAAAAGAATTGTAGGTCGTGATACAACTTGTAGAACTGGGGGCAAACGGGTCCAAATTAAGTGTGTGATGTGATACCTCCGAAATTCTAAACCTGGGCAAAACAAACAGAGTAGAGTGTCTAAGAGGAGAGAGGTGATCATACCCACTTAATGCTGTGTTGATCTGACCATACCTGTTGTGCTGCACTAAGGGATTGATGTTCAGAGCCACTTTTAGATAAATGAGTGTGTTTACAGGAAAGCAATCAAGATGGTGAAAGAGTTTAAACTATGGCATAGAAAGAGTCACTGAGCCTTGGAAGGAGAAGGCTCAGTGGAGACCAGACAACCTTCCTGGGAGATTATTAAAGGGGTTCTCCTGTCCCAGAAAAACAACACTGTCTTAGTGTGGTTCCCAGGGAAAGAAACTAGGACCATCAAACACTGATTTTAATATATGGATTCAGTTTCAGTGTTTTCCCTAATTGTCCAACTGGCTAAAGATGAAGGATTGTGTGGGGAGAAAGATAAATTCCTTGGCACTTTGGATTCAAGCTGAGACTGGCCAATTACTTGTAAATGGATTGACAGTAGGTAGGGCTGATGATTTTTAACTCTGAAGTTTGGTGACTTCAGGGAAAAGGAAGGAGAAAAAATCATGGGGCTATCAGAGGTTTTCAAGGGGTTATTAAGAGCTGGAATAGAACTAAAACTACCCCATACATCCTCGGATCCTACTTCTCCATTCCAGAGGAAGAATAACAGCTGGCAATGTTAGTTGACTATCTGTGACATGTCAGACCCAGCACACCAGGCAGCTAACGCGGGCAGACCATGATTGGAACTGTGCTCACTCCCTATCCCCTTTTGCCTCCAGCAGAAAGAAATGGATACTTGTATGTGATTTCAAAATAAGAAACTAAGAAATGCAATGACTTATTATTGTTTGAGTGAGTTTCTAATGGAAAAATATTTGACTTGAGCATTAGATGGAAACTTTTGTTATGTTCAACAAAATGCACCATACTCAGGAACAAATTTTTTAAAGAGAAGTTATGTCTATGTATATGCATATATATGAATAATTCTTTTTAAGGTCTAAAGATACTTAAATTTTTACTGTTGTTGTAACTAATTAACGCAGTCAAAGCAATTTTACTCACCCTATGACTCAGTCGTACCAACCAAAATTAGCTTTTTTATTATCTGCAGTTGGCCTCACTCTCCTTGGAAGCTTCCACTCACTAATCAGTGAAAAATAAACTTTTGGGCTGGGGTTGTGACTCAGTGGTAGAGCACTTGCCTGGCATGCATGAGGCCCTGGGTTTGAGCCTCAACACCACATAAAAATGAATGAATAAAAAATATACTTTTGGTCTTATGCAAGCAATGTGATCGCTTAGGTTGATGAACTTGCACTTGAATGATTCAGGTACAGACATCAGTCTTTCAGATTTCTCCTTCCTCTCAAGCCAAGAGATCCTCCCTACCCCCACCCCTGGTTGACAATTTCCTCTCTCCTCAAGGTTGCGGAGGTTTCTGGCCTTCACATGCCAGTTCTCAGTTTTTATAGAAGACTTGTGAATTTTGGCTTCACAAAGTCAATCTTAATTTCCTTTTATGTTTGGTGGTGAAAACATTTAAGATCTACCCTGCTAGCATATTTCAAGTATACAATATTTAATATTTTTAAGGATAGTCACATTGAAGTACAACAGATGACCGGAATTTCCTCACACTGCATAACTAAAACTTGTAACCCTGGACCAACATCTCTCTACACTCCTTCTCCCCAGCCCTTGGCAACTCTGTTCTAGGAGATCAATTGTCTCCATGAATTGAGCATTTTTAGATTTTACATATCCATGAGATCTTGCAATATCTGTCTTGTTGTGTTGACTAATTTTATTTAGCGTACTGTTCTCCTGGTTCATCTTTGTTGTCACAAGTTGTTATGGGGCACAAATTAAGAACAGACTGATCATCATTGAGAAGTCCAAATTTGAGAGTCTTTATTAAGCTGGCCAGCTGACTGTCTCACATAATGCCCCAAAAAATGGCTGTTGGGAGAACAGCCCCAACCACAGGGTTGTAGGGGTTTTTATACCAAAAATCACATTAATCATAGGTGTCTGTTGCTATGATTCAAAATTACACATTAACATCATGAGATCATCAACAGAGGGGGAAGTGGGTCAAAATGACCCTTACCTAGGTACAAACTAAAGAATGGTTGTTAACATCCACACAATTACTGTTTACATGGTACATTGTTTAGGAGTAATAGAGGTCAAAGGAGAACAATTCTTTGCTACATAGGAGTTGCCATTGTATATTATTAAACATGTCACACCAAGTAACTGATGATGGGCACAGAGGTGGGGTGTTCCCATGGGAGAAGCTTATTTCCTACATAACATGGAGTCTCAGAGCAAAATGGAGTCTGTTTAGTCATTTCCCTTAGAGTCTGGCCTAGAAAATTCTCATGGAGTCAGATCTGTCAGCCCATCACAAAGTAACAGCATTTTCTTTTTTAAAACTGACTAATATTCCAAAATTGTAAAGGTATAGCAAATTGTCTTTATCCATTTATCTGTCAATGACATTTAGATTTGTTTCACATCTTGGTTATTGTGAATAGTGTTATAATGGACAAGGAGTACAAATTTTAGTCCCTTTAGAAATAAAACCAGAGGAGGGATTACTGGATTATAAATTGTTCTATTTTTAAATTTCTGAAGAACTACCTTACTGTTTTTGTAATGGTTGTATTAAAAATAATATGTGAGGTGTTGAATATTTTAAATAGTTTGCTGTAAATATTTCACACATACAGTATAAATATACATATATCTATATTTATGTATTTAATCATCAAGTTTTACACTTTAATATATACAGCTTTCAAAAATGTCAATCTTAGTTACTTTTACCTGAAAAAGGTTGAAAAACAAGTCAATCTTAGTTCAGTAAAAGTGGTTGGTCTTATCTGGATAAATGAGCATCATTCATTTTACCCATGAAATTAAGAGTATACTCTTCATGTATATTAATTTTAATAACTGCATCATTCTATTACTTGTGTATGCAATACTGTCTTGTACACATTGTCTATCATTAGGTATTTAGATTTTTTTCTAAGGGTTTGGCAATTTAAATACAGCAGAGATAAACATTCTCACATACAAATCTTTTCCTGCATCTCTGATAATTGGATAAAATAAATTTCTAAATGTGGAATTACAGACAAAGAACAGGACTTTTTAAAAACACTATCACGCTAGCTTGTGATTAGGGCACGTCTGCTAATAGGCTGCCTTTCACATCTCATCCTTGCCCTATCCTTTTTAATTCTTAAGTTTATATTCCCCTGGAATCCATGTGGTTGTGAAACTAAAGCTTCCATCTATACTGTTGTATGATTTTCAAAAGCTAATGTGCATCTTCCTATGTTTCTGTCATACCTGAATTTGACTTGGAAATCAATAGCAGAAAGTAAAATTTTCTAATTTTGTAATATGAAGCTAGAGATAAGCAAAACTAATATGACCAGCTCTATCATTAGTGTATTTACATAGAAATTAATCATTAACCAGTGTGGTCCCATAATTGAAAGTGAGTTTTGCAAACAATGTATGTATGACCTAAAGAGAAAGCACATGGTTAATCTAATTTTAAGAGCAGTGTATGTTTGATCTTTTGATTATTATTCATCCAGCCAGTACTTCCTAAATGCTTATCACATGGCAGGGCTCATACTTGATATCTAGAGACCCATTGGTCCATTTTGCCTTTTTATAACTTTTTCTGAAATATCAACTTGCATTTCTATGAGGTAGCACAAAAGTAGCATGTGTTTTCTGGTCTAAGATTCTATATGCATATGTATGTGTATTGTGTGTGTGTGTGTGTGTGTGTGTGAGAGAGAGAGAGAGAGAGAGAAAGAGAGAGAGAGAGAGAAATGTGTCAGCAGAAAATTTGTTCTGTTAAAGTAAGATGCTGTTTGAACCGATCCTAGTTGTCCCCATTATCCGTGGGCTTTTTCTTTAGTGAAAAAGGCAAATGCCACAGAGAGGGAATTGCTATAACTTATTATTTGTAAACAAAAGTTAATGGTGACTGTGGGGTAGAACCCAATCCTGACAGGGAGTTATACCTCCCTCTGAGAACTCTTGCAGACTAGCTGGTTCTTTTGCTGAAATCAGCCAAATGAAATCATTAAGCTGATGTGTCACTTTGTGCTACAGGACTCTAAAAAATTTAAGTGGGTAGCCATTCAACAGATACTAAAGTTATAACAAAATTTTCCTATAATATTTTACTGTATCTTTAAAATTACATGTATAAATCATCAAATTGCATAAAATGGGACTGGACATTATTTAGTATATAATAACTATTTGCTTAATTAAAAAAATGAAAATGTCCTCATTTAACCCTTACTCTTCCTCTGATAGGGAAAGTTCTGATGATTCTCTGTGGGACCGCCAGTAGATGAGCCCATCAGTCAAGAACCATTGTGTTTTCAAGGTAAAAAAAAAATCCTCTGTGAATTGAGGTCCTGCACTCCACACAACAGATGCTTACATTTCTTTCAGAAACCTAGGGTTTGGATTTGGGTTGGACATGTATAAAACTGTGAAGAAAATCAAAATTTTACTGTATTGCTTTTTTCTTTCTTTTCTCTTCCTTCCTTCATTCCTTTCTTTCTTTCTGCCAGGGATGGAATCCAGTGCATTTAACCACTGAGCCACATCCCCAATCTTTTTTTGTATTTTATTTAGAGACAGGGTCCCACTGTGTTGCTGAGGGCCTCGCTAAATTGCTGTGGCTGACTTTGAACTTCTGATCCTCCTGCCTCAGCCTCCTAAGCCTCTGGGATTACAGGCATGTGCCACTGCTCCCGGGTGTATTACTTTTTCCTTAGCCTCTCTTATCACCTCACAGTAGACCTCAGCCTCAGACTTTCTGCCATCTTTCCAGGCCATGCCACTCCCAACAACTCTTCCAAGAAATCCTTGTTCTACCCTGGGGGCCAGTGTGGTGGCGTTGGCATTTTAAAAGGAATGATAGTTGGATGGAACAATATGCCCTAAAGGACAGAATCTCTCACTGATGTAACAGAGTGACATTGATGTGACAGGTGCTGGGGGCAGTGTGATATTTACGGACTCAGAGTCCTGCCTTGCATCATGGAAGCAACTGTCCACTCAGCCTACTCTCAAGACCAACCCTGTTATGGATTAATGGAGATAATTCCAATATTGTTCTGCCCAAACCAGAGCTTTAGGCTGGGTGAGTAACAGACTTGTCTGTAATCAGGAGTAAGCCAGTTAAGCAATGCATGAGGAACACAGCTTTATCTATCCTTTTTCAGGAAGAAAGGGGAGCAGTGATTCTCTGCTGTGGGAGCTACCATGTTTCAAGGAACACTCTTCAGAGTGTCACAAACTTATCTGCCACCTTAACAGTCAGGCCTTAGCACAGAGGGACTGGAGGTGGTTTACAGAGGATCTGATGCAGGAAGGTGTCTCGTGCTCGCGTCCACTCCTGCATCATGCCTTGCGGCATGTCCCAGCCTCCTGACCACTTCAGTTGGCACTAACTGGCATGCTGATCCTGTTTTTTTTGGACAGTGATGTTTAGACTCCAAAACAAAAAGTACAGAATGAAAGCAAGCTTCGGACACCTCAGACCACCTTAGCAACACAAAACCTTATTGCACAGAGCCAAAGGAAAAGATTTATGTGTTTGGAAGCTATTTTTTATTTTTGGAAGTTATTGTCATCAAGACCTGGCTGTGAAGAACCAGATCAAAGTGTTTTCTTTTAAAGGCAACCGGCTGGGGATGTTTTCCTGCAGCTTCTGAAAGACCTTGGATGTGAAGGTTCTCCCTGTTCTGTTCAGAGTCTGCTTATCAGCTCTGCAACACTGGGTGGGTCTTTTAACCACTTGAAGCCTATTTTTTCATTTATTTACAAGGAGTTACAAAATTGACAACACAGAGTTAAGATTTAGATAAGCTAGTATATGCAAAGTGCTTCACACAGTCTTGAAGCAAAGCCAGTACTTCAGAGTTTTTAGTTCTTACTTTTATCACCATTTCATTCTTACCAGACATATTCTAAAGTGTATGGGATTGTTGAATTTTGCCTTTCCCATTAGCTAAGTTTGGGATTTATGTCAGCCCATCTGTAAAATAAATGACTAATTATTGATGCCTGAATAATACATTGGGAACTTAGCATTTAAGAAATTCTGAATTTAGCTGTCTCTCATTCTCTTTTTTAAACCAGGAGTACATGAAAGAGCTTCAGAAGGTCCATGAGTTCCCTAAAATCATAAACAAAATTTTGAGTGGGCATGCATCGCTCCAGAGAAAGAATCCATAGCTCTCATGGATGTGTTCCTGACCCCCAACAAGATTCAAAGGAAAAGGTTAATTGTACAATAAGATTGCCCCAATTACTTGTATGTCAGCTACTTGTAGAGAATAAACAGAATAAACAATCTCACTAGTGGACTTCTCCAGAACGAGATTGAGCATTAAGTGGAAAATTATTATTAAGAAAGAGTTCATTCCTCTGAATTTAGAAGTGAGATACTTGTGAATGTTACCAGCAGAAATCGGGTTCGTCATGTTCCACAGACCTAATGAACATTGCAACCACTGAAAAGCAAGCAAGCAAGCAGAAATTTGTTAAAGAGGAGGTTAAGGTTCAGAAGTGTAAGAAAGTTCCCATGGAGAACATGGGAGGGGCAAGAGTGCCACCAGGGTCTCTTGCTATCCCTTCTTTTAAAGGCACAGAAGGGGAAGTTGACTAACCTGCTTGTAACCTGTCCTTGAGATTTTAGTTGTTGGGTGTGCATGTTCAGGTTGAATTGTTGTCTTTTTTTGTATAGATGTATAAGAATGGATTCTTTTGTCCCTTTTGGGAAACAGCTGGCGCACATCAAACAGTGGATGGAGCATAGCTCAGATAGTGGTCCTGACGTCCGTCCTCCTTACCGATCCTCACAATTTTCCTACTCTGACCGCCTGTTTCCCCGACTTTAAATATATCTTAGAGGATGTCAAAATATTATTTGGTCTTTCCCAATACTCCCTAAATAATCTTGACTTGCTGCCTTCAGGGAGGACTGAGCCTTAGTCATTTTAAGTTTGTGTACTAGTAAATGATTCCCTTCTTGCCTTTCTCAGGTGTCTGGATGTCTCCACGCCATTCCAATGATGCTCTCTGGACAGCCTGGCACCTTAGTACATGTGCTCACAGATCTTCTTTTCATCCCCAGCTTTCAATACTGGAAAGCATTTCAGGAGAAACCTGAATTAGACTTAAATTGGTCCATATGTTTTTCATCATTTTTCTCTTGCCATCACTAGAGATACCAAACAGTTAAGAATATAAATAATCTTCTTAATGGTAGTCAAAAGAATGTTTTAAAAAGTAAAAAAGGAAAAGAAAATTTCACAGACCCCTGTTCTCTAAGGAACCTGTCATGTCTTTGCTTGTAGAAAGCCCACATTCCTGTCAGGGTAGACTTAAGCTCAGGATTTAAATAGGTGAAAGGCTCTTTGTCCTATTACTAATCTCAGAGCTATGTAACCTCCCTATGGCCACAGTACTATCAGAGAAAGGCAACAGGCATGCCACAGGTTTCACTTTTTCATCTAATCATACTATCTGAAGGACTTGGTGCTTGTTTTCCAGTAGTGAGGCAAACTACTTGTTTCAGTGACCACCAGGAGAAGCCATTTGCTGTGGTTGACTAGGAGTAGAGAGAGAAGAAAGAGTTAAAGGACAAAGAAAGCAGACTGGGGGTGTGGCTTAGTGATACAGCACTTGCCTAGCACAGGGAAGGCCCAGGTTTGATCCCTAGCACTGCAAAAAGAAAGATATTTCCCCTCTGGAGACTAATGGTCCAAGTGAGACTATGAAACATAATATGTGAAGAACTTGTAGAACAAATACAAAATGAGTTTAAATCCAAATGTTGAGAAAATGTTACTTAAAAAAAAAAAAGAGATATTCATAAATAAAGAAGGCTGGAGAAGAAATGGAGAATTCCAGCTAAACCTTCCCTGGGAGGACCATCTTGAGCCAGGCTTGAGACAGTGTGGCCATGGGTGTGGGGGACACAAAGGCACAGAAGTGAGAAAAGGAAGTCACACACAGAGTGAGCAATCTCATGTGTTTAGCTGGAAATGTGGCTCCATATCTGAAAGAAATGATCACTTGTAAGAACAAAGTAGAACTTGGATTATGTTTCCATGTTCTTTTTTTTTTTTTTTTTTTTTTTTTTTTTTACCAAAGTGCTATACAGATTCAATGCAATTCCAATTAAAATACCAATGATGTACCTTACAGAAATAAGCAAGAAATTATGAAATTCATCTGGAAGAATAAAAAACCCAGAATAGCTAAAGCAATCCTTGGCAGAAAGAGTGAAGCAGTGGGTATCGCAATACCACATCTTCAACTCTACTACAAAGCAATAGTAACAAAAACGGCATGGTATTGGTACCAAAATAGAAAGGTGGATCAATGGTACAGAATAGAGGACACAGACATGTTCTTTTATTAACTCATTAATTAATACCTTCAGCACACAAGTGGAGACCATGAAGCATAGGAAGTTGCTTCTCTAGGCACTGAGGTTGCAGACCAATTCCCTGCTCTCACATAGTTATACTCTAGGGAAAGGAGACAGGAGGAACCCACAGTTGATTTAAAAAAAAAAAAAAAGTAAAATGCCACTTGGATCTATTTGGCAAAGATAGATCCACATAGTTTGCTAGAGCACACACTGACCTTGAGAAGACTGAGAAATCATGGTGAGGAAGCAAGTTTACTGGAGCACTCTGCCATGGCTGGTGCAGTTCCTCAACATGACCACTATGCTACCCCTTCTGTTCTGAAGTGGGAGCAAGGGCGCTGGTACAGAAGAGTGAACAAACATATCCACATGATGCTACTCTGTACAATCTGTCCGCAGGCCAAGCTGACCTTGGCTCTCAGCTTATTGAGAACTGCCCTTGGAGTATAAGGTTATCTAACCTTGAAGAATGAGAAGAGGTAAAGAACACATCATCGGTATTTTGGCAATTGCTTGAAGAACACAGTTTTAGTTTTCTCCCCTTGAAAAGACATATTATCATGTAAAATTTCATACAAAGAATACATTTTGGTTTGAAAAGTACTAATTAAATATGATTTCATATTGGTCAATCAAATAGCTACAGAACGATTTTGGTTTCTATATTTACTAAGCTTTCTAAATAAGATGATGCAATTAATCCAATAGTAAAAAGAGAAATTCACCCTTCTAATTTGATATTTGGAAGAAATAAGTCAATGAAGAATCATTTGAATTCTTGTGAATTACACTCAGGGGAGATGGTCCAATGAGCAGTGGCTTGTAATCAATACTTATCTATAACCATACAGGGGAATAAATGGGTAATCTACAGGAAGGCCTGGTCTCTGGTGTATGGATGGAGTTAGAATGGTCCTTATCTTAACTGTTCAAATGATGCTCTGAGACCAAAGAGAACTTACAGCTCACCACTGCTGATTTGTAGAGAATGTAAAGGATCTCCATTCTCCATTATTGCCAAAGATCCATTTCTCCTCTGGTTGAGTTAAGTTTCTAATGTGCTGTGTAAACTGTTTCTAAGCTGGTAACATATGCTAATTTTGGTCCATCAGTTTACACTGCACAAAATTAGTGTATATCAGAAACTTGGAAAAAGAGATTCCTTATAAGCCTGATTGCAGTCATTACTGATAAGTCAAAAGTTTAAAAATGTCCAAAGTTTAAAAATGACTCCTAAAAGGCAGGTGATAAAGATTTCAACAGTTTGAATATTCTAAATTAATAAAATGGGCCTCATATATATGGATTACATTAACTGTATTTGTGTTTGTTAAGTGGGGAAAGGTGAATGTATTTTAGTTTTTCATTTTGCATTTGCTAGTGTTAATTACAGTTGATATTCTGTATTATTTGCAAATTATAATGAGAATTTCACCCTTTTATATTTCCCTTTTTTATACCCAGATATGGATACTAATGACTCCGATGAAGATCATCTTACAAGTTATGATATTCAACTCAGTATTCAAGAATCCATTGAATCCAGTCAGACTGCATTTCATCCTGAAAGGTAGAATTCTATTCAACTATCCTCATCAAAATTTCTTTATGGCATTTTGATATAAGATAAAATGAATGCCATTTCCCAACTCCTCCAATAGGAAAATACTTATCCTTCTTTTCTGGCAGGGAATCTAATACCTCTACAGAGTTCACTGTCTACAGACTTTAATAATCTCATCTTCCAGAAATCCCCACCTCATGTGGAAAATGGAAATTACCTAGATGGGAAATCCCTAATTGAATTTGGTTGGATAAGTTTGCCTATTTTCGAAGTTAATTTGTAATCAGAAAGGACAATGGGTAGTTTGAACAAATTTGAGTGTACAATTTATGCAACCAATGTACATACAGATAAACAGCAATCTGTATATTCTGTAACACACTCTGCTAGCGTCTCAGCTAAACTTTGTGAGTAAACCAATTAAAATATATAAAAAATTGATGCATTGTGTAAGTAGGAGTTCCAGAGTTAAAAACCACAGATAAATTTCTGTCTTGAACACCACAATTTCTGACAAATATAAAGTTTAGTTTAGTTTTACATTCTATTAATTGTATGTAGACTCTTGTATTCTGAAATTTAGTAGTGCTATTTGAATAGGTTCAGTGATATGAAATTATTGCTTTTGAGATTTTAAAAATGGGCATATTACATTTAAATTTCTTATCTTTTTAATTTTTCCATTGTCTCTAACATACTTTAGAATTTGAGAATGCCCCAGAAGTTATTCACAATCCTAGAATGTTAGCTGATATTTCTGTTTAATAGAGTTAAGTAAGTTTGTTATAAAATCCTTTTTCCATTTAATAAACACATATATCAGAGAATTGCCCGAGGATTTAATTCATGACCAGTGATTGGGCGTATGTTAGTAAATGCTCTGCCTGTCTTTAGTTATAGATTAGTTGATTAAAGACTCTAACATGCAGTGTGGACCATAAGCTACTGAATGTCTATTAGCAATTCTTATGTTCAAGCAACAAACATCTATTAAGCATAGAGCTTCTAAAGTTGGAAGAAGCCTTAGTGGTCTTTCTATCTAATCCCATCATTTCACAGATGAAGAAACCAACACCCAGAGAGACTATGGATTTTTCCGGGATCACAAAACCAGGCTGTGACCTTAAACCAGCCCTTCTAAATCTGACAGCAATTGTTTTCTCCCTTTTCATAGCTTAGTGTAACCTCAGAGATAACATCACAATCTTGTATTTTGCCATCTTCACTAGCATTCTTAGGTTTGGATATCATAAATATACTCTATCTGACTCCTAGGCATTTACATTTTTGAAGAAGATAAAATCGGTTTTGTGCATTTCCTGTAGATCTCGATTATTCCAATTACCTACAAGAACTCGGTATAAATTAAATATTTTATTCCTTGAAGGATATCACTAGTATAAATGTGGCTTATTTTTCTTTCTCTGGTAGATTTGTCCCACTCAGTCATCAGAACAGGAAACTTGTAGAGGCCATAAAACAAGGTAAATGGGTTTATTACCTGGAGTGGGTTGGATTGGAAATCCTACCTTGCAAAGACAGGATGTGTTAACAGACCATGTTTCATTCAGGTCACATCCTTGAGCTCCAGGAGTATGTGAAATATAAACATGCACTGGACGAAGCTGATGAGAAAGGATGGTTTCCATTGCATGAAGCCGTCGTTCAACCTTTTCAACAAATACTTGAGATTGTTCTGGACGGTAAGAGGACCTAACAGCCTTTTGACAACTAGAGCAGAAAGGTAGAAGTTATAATTGTTCCTAATGAACATAACAGAGTAAGAGATTATTTGAATCACTACCCATATTCTAACCCCAGGAGTACAAAAAATTAGCATATTTCATAATGTTTGAGGTTCACCTTGCCATCCTATTATCTAAGAAAGTGGTATAGTTTGGTGGGAAGATGTTTTCATTTCCTACAAGAGATAAAGGTTTTTATATATTGTGAATTAATTGATTCAAATATAAAGCTTTTCTCTTTTAGATATCAGTTTTTAATTTTATATCTTGAGCTATCAAAAGTTTCAAAAGATTATTATTATATATTGCAAGAAGTAGTGTTTAAAATATTTGTTCTTACATTACTTTTTCATGATGCAAACATTAACAGCATTGCGATAAATCGACCCATTGTTAAACATTAATAATAATTTATATGTCCTAATGGTATTTTTTCACATTTTGACATTTATAGAACATCATAAGGGTGCCTTATGTTTTAACTTTTAGTGTTGCTTGCTAGTTTGGGAAACTCTGAGAAATACTTGATCATTAGCTAGCTAGCCAGTCATCTAGAAAATGAAATAGCAAGATGCATAGAGATGATGTTAAGGATAAAATTTCTTTTCCAACACATTCTGACACAATGATACATTCATTCAAATGCATTTAAAAAATTTTTTTTAGTTGTAGATGGACACTATACCTTTATTTACTTATTTATTTTTATGTGGTGCTGAGGATCGAACCCAGTGTCTCACACATGCTAAGCAAGTGATCTACCACTGAGCCACAACCCCAGCCCCCATTTTCATTCCTACATTTACACACTTCATTTGACAAAAAAAAAAAAAAAAAAATTCAGATGCAATTTAAATAACAAAATGAAGGATTGGAGAGTTGCTTTACAATGTTTTAAGAAAAGAGAATTTACAACTGTTTTTTTTTTTTTTGAAAAGCAACTCAAAACATAGATGTAGGTTGTCTAGCTGTCAATTTGATTAGCAGGTCCATGAGCATCTAATTTTCTTCATCATGGTTTGGTCAATTTTTATCATACTTTCAGTCTTCCCTTTCTCATCAATTGACTTTGTTCAATCTGGGGTACATAACAATGGGTCATTCTGATCTATGCGATATCCCTTAAGTAAATATTTTTAATTTTTTTATATCATGTTTTCATATCTCAGCATCCTATAAGACACTCTGGGAATTCAAGACTTGTGATGGAGAAACACCCTTGACCTTGGCAATCAAAGCTGGTTTGGTGGAAAATGTAAGGACTTTACTCGAAAAGGGAGTGTGGCCCAACACCAAAAATGATAAAGGAGAGACGCCCCTTCTGATTGGTAAATAACTTTTTTTCTAAACTTTCATAATTTGAAACAAATAATAAATATTTAATAAGTATTTATTAGAAATCAATATATCTTGTCAAAAATTATATTACTTCAATTCCTTCCATTTCCTGAACTCCTCCTCTGACCCCCATTTCACCTGCCAGATGATTTTGTTTTTCTGTCCCACTGTATGTTAGTCAGCTTTCTGTTGCTGTGACCAAAATACCTGATAAGAACAACTTAGAGGAGGAAAAGTTTATTTTGGTTCATGAACTCAGAGGTGCAGACCATGGACAGCTGACTCCATTGCTCAGGGCCTAAGGTGAGGCAGAACGTCTTGGCAGAGAGCATAGAGAGGAGAACTATTCAGCTCACGGTAGCTATGAAGGACTGAAGAGGGACCAGGGGCATAATTTAATCCTCAAGGATATAGCTCCGGAGACTTGCTTCCTCCTTCCATGCCTTACCTGCCTACAGTTATAACCCAGTACCATAGTCTTTCAAATTATTAATTCATCAAGTAGACTTATCCACTAATTGGGTTACAGCTGTCATAATCTGAATATTTCGCTTCCTGCATTAACACAGGAGCTTTTAGTGGATACCTCCTATCCAAACCATAACACACAAGGAGGTCAGCTATGAAGGATGACTACATTCTTCAGTACCTAATAATGAGTGCCACTAACCAAGAAGATCAGAATTAGTTTAATGAGGCTGGAAGTGTCAAGCCAAAAGGAAAACTCTGTAGGTAGGGTCTAGTTGTAAAGAGGGTTGTATGTGCAGAATGTAGCCAGAAGAAAGAGGTCGAGAAGAGATTACAAAGAAAGACATCAAGTCCACATCAAAATGATCAGACTAATCAGGCCATGGTATCACACACTTGTAATCTCAGCGGCTCAGGAGGCTGAGGTAGGAGGTTCACAAGTTCAAGGTCAACTTTGGCAATTTAGCAAGGATCTAAGCAACTTAGGCAGACTGTCTCAAAGTAAAAAAGATAAAATGGAACCAGGGACATAGCTCAGTGGTAAAGAGCCCCTGGGTTCAATTCTTGGTGCCAAAAAAGAATAATCAGAAAAAAACTGAACAGTTGCAAAATTTGGCACTTATAAGGGGATTCACAGCGTTCACACAACAAAGAAAGAATGGCTTATCTGAAGGTGTCATTTATCAGCTTTTTCTCAGCCTTGTGCATCCTGCTTCTTGTTGAACAACAGGAACTGGCAGGTCTATTTCTGGAAGCAGAACAAGGTGAAATTAACTAGGAATGACCAGAGATAACATTTTTTTTTTTCCTCTTAGAGACGGTAGGACGATGGAGTGAGAACTGGGCTTTGGCAGCGGACATGGTCAGGTTTAGATCCTTGCATGAGCTTGTGACCATGGGCCTCAGTGTCTTAATATGCAAAATGGAAATACCACCTGCACCATGCAGAATTCTTTTTTTAAATTAAAAATCAGAGAAAATAGATATATAACCCCTCACATGTGATAGATTCTTAGGCGAGGAAAGCCATTATGAAATTATCCAAGTGTAGTGGGAAGAGAAGCGGGAGAGGGAGGACTCTAAGATTACGTACCAGGAACCTGGGAGCAGAGGATAAAACAACTCAAGTCACAGACCGAGGTAGCCGCAGGTCCTTCTCAGAGCACATCGTCACATTTTAAAAGAACACCTCAGTATTGTTGATAGAAAACTTAGAAAAGTCATAAGACTAAAATAATATTTTCACTTGATGGCATGAATTCAGCAACATCAATACAACAAAATGTATAGAGAAATCGTGTTAGGCAGATGCTATGCTGAGCAGCCTGGGCATAAAAATGAGTGAACTTAATCTTCCTCCTCTCAGAGTCTAAAAGGAGATCTAATTTTGATTTAAATGAAAAATTCAGGTTGCAAATGCTATAATACAGGTATATATTCGAAGTAAATTTGGGGAATAAAAAACAATGAATCTGCAGAGACTCCAAAGAACCTACACTCTTTGAATTGAGTCTCCAGGGATGTCGAACTCTCCAAGGAGAATGTCACCACAGCATGGGATCACTCTGATCTGCCTTTCCTTCACTAACTCCAGCCCTAGGTCAAAGCTTTCAGCCTTTCCGAATTCAGATTAGATCAAACTACCTAATTATGATAGTTATGGTATGGCAAGAGCTTCTGTTACAAAAAACAAAAAGGACACAACGAGGCAAGCAAGCAAACAAAAGTGACTTTAAAAAAAGTTATTTCTCACATCACATTTCAGAGGTTATCGCGTCCCCTCTGGCCGCAGAGAGAGACACGACAAACGTCTGAAGCTTTGGAAGTTTATTGTGCACAGTCCCTCTCCTACGCTTCTCTTACCCCTAGCTTCTGCGCACTCCCAGCTTCCCTTCTCCCAGCTTCTTCCAGCTCCCGCGTACTCCCAGCTTCCAGCTTGGCTTCAGCCTCCGCCTTCGCCGCTTCTTCCGCTTCTTCCTCTTCTTCAGCCCCCGCCGCTTCTGCCTCTTCCTCAGCTTCTCCCCCCTACTCTCCCACCCACCAGGCTTATATACACTTCAACCAATCAGGGGAGAGTACACGAGATAAACGCGGACAGCTGCAAGCACAGGATAGGTACACGAGGGGGGCATGCTCTAGTCACATCGTTAACTAGCCAATCATTGGAATTCGCTGGTTGTTTACTGTATAGCTGGCCGCTTTTGGCTCAGCGTCAGGCGCCATCTTGACCATGCCTAAGGCTGGGGGTCTCGGAAACCCCGACAAGAGGTGAGGAGCCTAAGATTGGCATGAGGTTTTGCCACCATTGCAAGGGTTTCCAGAGTTGCTGCAGATGTCTCCATGTCCCAGGCAGCAGGAAGGAGGAAAGAAGTAGCCCTGGGAAAGCGTTTTCAACTTAAGAAGAGGAATTTGGCATTGATAGTTTCATTCCTGTCCCATTAGTTCAGCTTTTGTCACATAGGCTCCAAGGTGTAAGGGAGCCTGGGATACTTTATCTCTACGTGGACCACTTGTGACCTGCTAACACTTGGAGCTTTTATTGCTAAAAAGAAAAGGGCAAACATGAGTACTGAGAAACAAACAGTAGTCCCAGGGCACATGCTCATTAGCCTGTCACAATATCATGGTGCTTTTCATGAAAACATCAGAATTCTTTGCCTGAGAAAATTCTATAAACAGTAAATGAAATAGCCACATGTGGGGTTGCTTCATCAGAATTAACGCAATATGTATTATTTTTTAAAGGCTAACACATACCATGGAGTATTTGCAGTAACATTCAAGAATATGTTGTTTCTATAGAGAGCCTTTGATTTCTGAAAGAAAATAAAAGGCACATTCTTCAGAGTTCCATACTGCTTTACTTTGCAAACAATTATTCTGCACTTGGCATTGACAGTTCAGTCATTTCTTAAAGAACAACCACCAGTTGCATCTATCATTCATTTATTTTGTTTTTGTTTCATCTAAGCATGCCTTTAATGCTTAAGGCCTACAACAAAGCAGTAAGCATGTATATATATATATTTCAAAGTTACATATGTTGTTTTAATTCTCTAGCCATATCTAAAGTGTGCAAAAGGTATTCTATCACTGAATTATCAGAATTGATTACTAGAATTAGCATTTGGAAATGTCAAAGCTGTCAAAGAAAGGACAAAATTCTCCATGGAGGAAATGGAGAAACATTCCAGAGGTGGTATGCACATGCATTCCCATCACCCATGCATCTGGAGAAAAGATTTTCTTGGTTGCCTTCTCCAGGACTTTTGCTGTGTAGTCATGTTAAGTCTTTTAGGTTCTATAGGAAAATGGATCATTCCTGTCACTTCCTCAGTTTTCTTCTTGAATCTATGTTCTGCTTTGAAATTTGTCATTTACAGTCCTTTAACTTGCAGAGGAGAGATAAGAGGTAAAAAAGTATTGTTCCTGTTTTCTGTATAATTCCATTTTTTACATATTCTTAGCCTCATGCCATCATTTTTGTCTCTATTTATGGGATATCCTTAGACAGCAGAAAATGAAAATAATTACTTTTGATCCCTCTAGGTCCTTTCTTCCCTGTCAGCCTTTGATGCATCACAGTCATGTGACACATGTGCTTGCTGAGTAGTATATATCTGATTTGTGATGATCTGACACTTATTAAGGTTTGTTTTTTCTCTTGGACTCCCTCTCTGCCCACACCCTAGGATTTGGTGTCACCTTTCCTCAGTTGGATAGGCACAAGCTTACCCTGGCCAGTGGAGCCCAGAGTAGGGAGGAAGCTCAGGTAACTGGCACTATGTCTTAGGTCCACTGTTCTCTGTTCCCCATCACCTTCCGCCATTTACATATCAGTTCATTTCACTACCAACAGTTTCTTTCTCTCAAATCATCATCTCCTATTTTAATCTTCCAGCCTTTGTTCAGATCCCTCAGAAAAGTCTTCTCTGTATGTTTTGAGTTATAAAATCATTTGTAGCTGTTTACTAAATTACATGAGCAAAACACAAATAACCAGGGGGAGGGAGGGGGGAAGAAAATGATAAATTTAAAATAAAAAGGAAATAAATGCTCAAAAGTGCCTATAATGGGTGCAAAATGCTTCATCTAAGTCTCGAAATTCTCCAACTTAAGTTAGGTTTTCATTAAGCATTTACTATTAAAGAATAAAATTTGAAAATTCATTTAAAATTTTTCTGATGATATGCTAAAGAGTACTAAAGAATTTTAAGTTTTAGAATTTTAAATTCTAAAGAATTAAAAATATATGACATATACTTATAAAACTAGAAATTTTTCAATTTTTGTTTGACTTAGTTATGTTACACCAATACTGTGCCCTATGAGTTTTTCATTTTTTCCAGTTATTTACTGGTTAAGGATGTCTTAGAGGTTTCCCCTCTATTTGTATTACTATTTCTGTGAAAAATATGTTCTTAGAGACTGAAAAATTAAATTAGAAATGAAGTTTTGATATTTAAGAAATTATTTAAGTCGAGTATGGCCTAGGCATGCTGTTATTTTCACAAAGAAAGACTAATCTCTAATCAATATATATTCTGAGTGAAAAAAAAGCAAAACAAACATGAGGAAAGATGTTGATTATTTTGATACTTTTTTTTTTTTTAATCATAAAAACTGCAACAGGGGCAAGGAGATAAATGAGGACACATTCCCCGTAGCCGGGTTAGCTTGCTTGGTGTCTGCCCTGCAATACCAGGGTGAAGTAATTCACCAGAATTAGAGCTGCCACAGGCAGACGGGCAGTTCAGAGAGAGGCATTTGTCAACAGATTCTACTTTGGACGGTGAGAGGAGGAAAACGGGAACCTGCCTCCAAAGGAAGTAGTAGGTACAGTTCATCTTCATCCTCCTGTTAGGCAATTTAGAGCCATTTCCCTCCCTTTGGCCTTAGATTCTTTCTGTGTTCTGCCTCCTTCCTGCCCAGAATGTTCTATGTGGCCTCACAGCTTCTCCTGCCTCTCCCAGCAAAGGTCCAGACTTTGAATGTCTCTTCAAATAGAAGATAGCATAAGCTTCTCCTCTAGACAGTCCCTGTGACTCACCCAGAGCCTGCCACACAACTAGCATGAACTGGATGAAAAGGAGTGACTGTAACTAACTGGTTTCTTACCAAGGTTTTATCTATTGACAAGAATATGATGTGTGACATCTTTCATAAGTGTTTCCATAACAAAGAGAACCTCTTAATAATCCAAGACTGGGAGAAAAAAACTTCTTTTAACAGAGTATTTTCAAACACTAGAGACAAGCAAGAGAGCAGAGAGACATCAAATTTAGTGACCCCCTTGTACTTCATTAACTGTCACATACTTCCGTTTAGCACAGTTGACCTACCTAGATTTTACACAGCACTATTGTTAACCTTCATTGAAAGTATAGGGTGCACACCCGTAATCTCAGTGACTTGAGAGGCTGATGCAGGAGGATGGAAAGTTCAAAGCCAGCCTTAGCAACTTAGTGAGGCCCTACGCAATTCAGCAAGACCCTCTCTCAAAATAAAGAGGGCTGAGGATGTGGCTCAGTGGTTAAGCACCTCTGGGATCAACCCCTGGTACCCAAAAAGGAAAGTAGAGGAATGAAAAGTTCCCTTTGAGTGGGAAAAAAGAAAACCTGTGTCTATGGGGAAAACTGGATATGTATCATCAACATAATGCAGCTCCAGAGTCCCAGGGTGATAAAATAATAGTGACATTAATTTATTAAGCTCCTATTATGTACTGAGTACTATACTAAGCATTTCAAATACACTATTTAATTTATACAATTTGAGAGCAAATGCTATTCCCATTTCGTTACTGAAGAAATTGAAGTTTGAAAGACTGCATACAACATCCTATCCTGGTGACATGCATTTCCCATGAAATTCCTATCCTCCTCTGAGACATAAAGAAAAAAAAATTGTCATCTTGCATACTCTACAATTAGAAATGTGGGTGTGAGAAATACAAGGTCCCCTAGCAGCAGAAAAAGGAATAGCTAATATCTATTTGCTATTAAAATTGGTAATTAGTTTAATACCATGTCAAGTATCCATGTTAATATGCTTCCTCTTGGATGTTCTTTTTAAAATGATTCTCAAGCTGTAAGACAGGGCTCCTACGACATGGTGTCTACTCTGATAAAACACAACACCAGCCTTGATCAGCCCTGTGTCAAGCGATGGTCAGCAATGCACGAAGCAGCCAAGCAAGGCCGGAAAGACATCATAGCTCTGCTACTAAGCCATGGAGGCAATGTCCACCTGAGAGATGGATTTGGAGTCACACCATTAGGTGTGGCAGCTGAATATGGTCACTGTGATGTGTTAGAACATCTAATCCACAAAGGTACATGAAAAGGGATTGTGCTTTACTGGTTTTTGTCCTGACTCTCTGACTCTCCTCTTCTGCGGTCCTAGGGAATTTCTCTTGCCCGCCTTGAATGTCACTGGGCATGAGACTTTCAGACCTAGACCTCCGATTCCACAACTCAATTAAGCCTTACATGTTGCAAAGCCAGCCCTGACTGCTCTCTATAGAGAGCCTGATTTTCACACAGACGGCTCACCAGGGTCTCACCCTCACCTTCTTCTAAACTGAAATCCTCCTTTTCTCCAACTTCCTGACACAATAATTTACTTGCACTGAAAGGTTGGGTCTGTCTCTCCATCTGCCTTCCTGGGCAGGCCCCCCACATCTTCCCTGGACCAGTGTAATCATTTCCTCACCAATCTCCAGGGTTCCAATGTCCACATGAGAACCTACGTTATATACCGCAACTCGGTTCCTCTCCATTAACTTGAGTGGTTTTTCCAGGCCTATGCTTCACTATTCCCATATTGTGTCCTGCACTTCAACCAAAACAGACTAGCAGTATTCCCTCTGCCAGGGTTTGGGTCAGGTCCTGGAATGCTCTCCAACACCATCAAAATCAGTCTTTGAAGATACTTCCTCCCTAAATCTTTCCCGACTTCTCCACAACAGGTTGTGATCTTGCTCCTGCTTTAAGCCTTCAAAGTGCTTTCTATAACTAAAGAGCCAGGAGTTAAGAAACTTAATTGCTAAACTGGTTTTTGCCAGCTACTCCTTGTGAGACCGTTGCCTACTTGCTTAAATGACTGGTCTTCAGTTTCCTCATCGGTAAATGAAGGCAGGAACCACATGAGCCCCAAAGGATTCTCTATGGGGAAATAACAAACATTTTTTGCCTCCTAATATAACCTCATTTAATTATCAGAAAATCCCTATGATATAAACTATATTACTCCAGATTACAGATGCAGAGGAGCAGGTGCATAGAAGTAAAGTTTTCCCAACTCCCAAAGTAAGCATCAGAGCCAGGTTCAAACACTGCACTGTTGCCTTACACTGTTTCTCAGTGCTGATGGTGCTCACATGTCACATTGTTTATCTGATGATATCTTAAGGTAGTCAGACTTACTCATTCTAGGCTCATCTAACCGGAAGGGAAAGCAACAATTTCCCTCCACCCCTTCAAGGGAACTATCTTAGCCAGATGCTGTGGCACATGCCTGTTATCCCAACAGCTCAGGAGGTTAAGGCAGGAGGATCACTAGTTCAAAGCCAGCCTCAGCAGCTTAGCAAGGCCCTAAGCAACCCAGTGAGACCCTGTCTCTAAGTAAAATACAAAATAGGGCTGAGGATGTGGCTCAGAGGTCGAATGCTCCTGAGTTCAATCCCCATAAGTAAAAAGGGGGATTATATTAACAGTACCATCCAGTCATCTGTAGGCCATGTGCTTTATACTGCCAGGTGGCGATGTGTTTGCTTTGGCGGATGACGGGGCATCAGTGTTGTTTGAGGCTGCCGGGGGCGGTAATCCTGACTGCATTGCTCTCCTGCTGGAGTATGGAGGAAGTGGAAATGTGCCTAACAGAGCAGGGCATCTCCCGATACACCGAGCTGCCTATGAGGGACATTATCTGTGAGTGATATGTTATGGTATGGTTACTTTAAGTTGAAAATACAAAATTATAAATACAGAATAATCACAGTCTCTCCATACATAATACTCGCACAAATCCAAGGAGAAATCAGTAAAGTGCTTGCAAGTTTTGTAATTAAATGTTTAGAACTTGTTTGGGTTTTCACCTTTTTATAGTCTTATACTTCACAAAATGAATTTACACTACTATAATAGCAAAAAGAAATACTCTTTCACTCTTTTTTAGGAGGAATTAAATTATAGTTGAGAATTCTGCACAAGTTACCCGAGTGCTTTTCTGCTTTTTTAAAAAAAGCATTTAACTAAAGGCCATGGAGTTTCTAAAACTTTGCTTTTGACAAAGGATTAGAATTTGTAACAATACAACGTGTTATTCAATTATTTTCCAGTATCTTCAGGATATTATAGGATAACAATAAATGTATTCTAGAGTAGAAAAGTATTGGTTTTAGATTTTTTTTCCATACAAATGGTTGAATACATTTTGAAACCACAAAATGTGTTAAAAACAACATACCAGTAGAATTGTAGAATCACTACCATGAAAAGATGGTTTTAAGCAATTAAATGTAGTTTATAAAACTTGTGACCCAAAGATTTTCTAATAAAACAAAACATTTTAAACTTTATCGTTTTAGGTTTTATCATTTTCAGTGGCCACAGTGGCTAAGTTAAGGGACCAATGACGCATCATCGACGCTAAGTGACATGTTGTTAAAGTTTACCTGGATTTACTCCCAGTGTTCATAAATTCACACATGGTAGCTCTGAATTAGGCACAAGAGATCAAGTTATCCTTGCTTGTAACTCTCTTGCATGTCTAAATGGTTAGTCAAGTGTGAAATTCACAACTATTTATCACATGTCCTTAGAAACATAAGCTGTGGTCAGTGATTTCAATTGGACTGGTATAAATTTGATGAAATGATAAAGTTATTTTTTTTTACCAATAATTCAGAAGGAGAATTATATAGCTAATATTAAAGAAGATTGCCTAGAAATGAGTGAGAGAGAAATAATTCATGAGAATTCAAAAGGTCAAATGTCTAGTCCTTTCTTTACATGTAACTGTGTGACCTTGGACAAGTCATTTTCCCTCTGGAGACTTCATACTGTCCTTCTGTTAAGAAAAGGGACTATACTAAGTAATGTCCAAGGTGACTGTCAGCTTTCACTTCCAGTGACTCCATGAGTCTAATGGTCAAGATTATGAAGTGTTCGTCTGTGTCATCAGAAGGGCTTACTTTTTTATATATTTTCTATTAAATTAGCATTGGTTGCTTACAAAAACTTATATTGCTTAGAAAAGAATAGGAGAGTGGGGAGGAGTTCTGAGGAATCACATCTAGGACCAAATATAAGAAAAATAAGATCTAGGATGTTCCCCAGAAATATTGAGAGAAGGAAGATAAATCAAAGTTGAACTAAATGACACCAATACTAGTAGTTTGATGAACAAAGGCTAAACATTTCAATGTAAGGCAACCTAGAGAAAGTAAGGGAAACCAAATGAACTGTATGCACTTGTCTAGTAAGGAAGGTGATGTATTCAATTTCTTGATTTTCTTAATGTCATAGGGTATTTGGTGGTTGTTTGTTTTAGTGCACTGAAATATCTTATCCCAGTAACATCCAAAAATGCAATTCGGAAAAGTGGGCTAACTCCCATTCACTCAGCAGCAGATGGACAGAATACACAGTGCCTGGAACTACTCATTGAAAATGGTTTCGATGTCAACGCCCTTCTTGCTGACCACATTTCCCAGAACTATGACGACGACAGGAAGACTGCGCTCTATTTTGCTGTCTCTAATAATGATATCCATTGCACAGAAGTCCTTCTGGCTGCAGGTGCAGACCCAAACCTAGATCCCCTCAACTGTCTGCTTGTGGCAGTGAGGGCCAATAATCACGAGCTTGTCCGACTGCTTCTCTCTCACGGAGCTAATGTCAATTGTTACTTTATGCATGTGAATGACACCCGTTTCCCCAGTGCCATTCAGTATGCCCTAAATGACGAGGTCATGCTGAGGCTATTGCTGAACAATGGCTATCAGGTGGAGATGTGCTTTGACTGCATGCATGGTGACATCTTTGGGAATTCATTTGTGTGGTCAGAAATAGAGGAAGAAGTACTGCCAGGATGGACATCGTGTGTAATAAAAGATAACCCGGTGAGTTGCATCTTCTTCCTTTTCATATGGGGCTATCATCCTCTTACAGTAGTCTCAATAAATATTTTCAATTTTTAATATTTCATTTTAATTTTTCCTTTTCGATTTCCTCACAATCCAATGCTACTCAGGAACATGCTGTTTAACTTCCACTTATTTGCTAAAGTTTCTGAATTTCTTCCAGATGTTGATGTCTAGTTTTAGACCATCATGGCCAGAAAGATGATTTTGATCTCAAATTTTTAAGGCTTGTTTTGTGGCCTACCATAGGGTCTATCCTGGAGGATGTTCCCTATACTACTAAGAAAGAACGTGTTTTCTGTGGCCTAACTCAAACTTTCACTTGTTTAAGAGCATTACAAGAAAAAAAATCAATCCTATTTATATGTATTTCTTATCCTTGATTTTTTTTATTTGCAATGACATAGGGATATAAACATAAATTTAGCCAAGAAAATGTTGTTTCTTTTTCTTGAATTGGAACAAGAATGTAAAGAAAGTAAAATATGTTCAATTAATTACTTTTGCTTATTTGGTAGAATATTAGGGCTGAATGGATAAAAGCATGATTCTTCTCTATGCTGTGTTGACTAGAATCATGTCCAAATGATGCATACATCTTAAAGACCATTGGTTCACAAAACAAGCAGTTTTTTGTCTTTGTTCATTGCAAGGAGTGATGTTTTCTTTTTTTATAGAAAGACAAAGAGTAATTTTCCATAACAAAATTGTTTATGTATAATGTTTATGTATATGGTATATGAAAAGTACTGCTAAATTAAATTATATCAATTCTCTCAGTTCTGTGAGTTTATTACAGTTCCTTGGATGAAACATCTAGTAGGCAGCATTATTCGTGTATTGATAGATTACATGGATTATGTTCCTCTGTGTGCTAAACTGAAGGCTGCATTAGAAGTACAGAGAGAATGGCCAGAAATCCGCCAAATACTAGGTAAAAAAAAAAAAATTCATCTATAATTATTTTTTTATTAAAAATGTGTGTGAGGAAAGTTTTTTAATGTCTTTGATACCTTTAAGTGTTTCTTTATTCAGAATTACCTACGATATATTTTAATCATCCTTAATACTTCCTTTGTTGTGAGTTACAAATTTGGAGTTTTAATATTTCCAACTCTTTAGTTGAACAATGAATAATATTACATTCTGACTAGATCTCATTTTTTGAAAATTAACTTCTATAATATTTAATACATAGACTGCAGTCTCCACGTGGACAGGGATCTGCCTTGTTTCTTTTTTGTGTTCTCAACACTTAGCATATGCCTAATGAGTAGTTAACACTTAGTAAATAATTACACAGTAAGTGAAGAAATGGAAGGAATTAGAATTATTTTTTGACAGGCTTTCTCTTAGGTCTTTACTGACAAAGACCTAGTATCAAAGGTTTGGGTTAGAGGTAGGCCATTTTGTAGTCTCTAGGCCAAAGTTTATAATCATGCAGTGTGGCAGTGAACTCCTACAATCCTAGCTACTTAAGAGGCTGAGGTAGGAGGATCACGAGGTCAATCTGGACAACTTAGGGAGACCCTATCTCAAAGAAAAAAAAAAGAGGAGGGACTGGAAATGTAGCTCAGTAATAGAGCACATCTAGGTTCAATACCCAATACAGAAAAAAAGTACAGTTTATACCATATACTAATAAAAACTAGGAAAACATCATAGATTGGAGAGGTTTTCTCCTTCGAAATAAGAGTTTGAGAAAATAAACTCTCAAAACCTACTTGAATATCAATTTCATGGAGCTTAAAAAAGTACCATAGAACATTGCATGACATTTTAAATAATCTGGTACTCTTGATGTACCTAAATCAGCCTTCTCCTGGAATGAGTTCTATAACAGAAGAGATTGTGTGGAAAATAAAACAGGACTCTTAGTCTAATGAATGATGTAGTTGTGTGACCCTAAAAGTTATTCGCTGAGGTCAGACAGACAGGATGGGGTAGACTTCAGGCTATACCTAAGAGGAGGGATGAAGGATTATTCAGTTCAGATGTGATTCAGGGCTGATAGCTTCATGGAAACAAACAACAATTTATTCTATTTTGTTTCCTAGAAAATTCTCAAGATAGCCATAGTACTTTGTGACTTTGAGGAAATTACTTACACTTTTTATGCCTAGTTTTCCCATTGAAAAATGGGGTAAGATAATATTTGCATCAAAAAACTGTTGTGGGGATATAAAGAGATAACGCATGGCATTGCGGGATGGGTTCAGTGGTAGAGACTTGCCTAGTGTGCACTAAACCCTGCGTTTGATCCCATCACCAAAAGCAGAGAAAGGGGGAGAGAATGCATGTAAGGTGTTTAACCAGTGTCTATAATATTAAAACTATTGAATAAATTTAGCTATTTTATGATATCTTTATTACATGATAAGTTTATGGAAAGTATCTGAAATGTATATGCAAAATATGTCATGAGACATTATAAAGAATAATCATGCTTATTTTTATAAATTAAAAGCTAAGTCTGAAGGGAATCACAAAACAGCCTAGGTCCTATGGATTCTTGAAACTGAACCCTCAGAGCTCCCTTCCTGGATGGAAGCCCACATTAGAAGTAAAGTCAAAATCAAGCAGGACAGGGACAAGAGACAGTTCACATAAAATGCGTGGCAAACAGGATGAGGAGCCCTCAGGGAGCAAACTACCAGATTTTTGGATCTGGTAACAAAGAAATTACTAACAGAGCAAGAATGTCTGTAAAACTGGACGAGTTATCTTGAATGCCATTCCAAAAAAAGAGTAAAGAAATTGTGTGATTTCTTGGAGAAATGGGTGACTCCAGATCTGGGGAAGGAAATGTACAAGATGAACCTGGAACATCCACCTGGTCACATCAATGACAACGAACCCCTCAAAGATACACAAACCATGCCAAAAGAATTCAGGAGCCTACTTAAAGCTTCCCCTGGTCACAATGGGACCATTCAGACCTGAAAGGAGATAGTTACTATGAGTAGAAAACATACCCAATCTTAACTGTATGATATTTTAAAACTGGTCAGCTCCAAAGAATGATAATCAACTTGTTATCTTTAAAATTAATAAAAGAAAAGATTTAAACCATTCTACCTTACTTATATAATTTGTTTCCCTATAACCAGAATAAGTGAGCAAAAATTTCCCTTTATAAAAGTATTTCAAATAATCAATGAAAAGGAAATTATACAAATAAATATCACCCTTCTGTGGTTCCCAGTAAACTAATGGATGTGGTCATTGAGTATTAACTGCTGTTCATGTCACATTATATCCTGAATACAGTTCTGCTAAAGAGATCAAACCTGTGTCTAATCAAAAAATAGACAAGACAATAGGACCTGGGGTTACATGTACTATCACATGCCATCAGTAAAACTTGGGCAGTAGAAAAACACAGAGCATTGGGGTCTTCCACGGTTAACTAATAGGGTTAACAAAAAGGGAATGCAGAGTCACAGACTAAAGAGACTTACAGAACAAATCAAATGTTTTTTTAAAAGGTATTGTTCCTATCTTTAGTACATTTAGTAGAGGGATAGTACACTTAGCTGATGAAACTCTGAAGGAAGTGATTGCTGTACACATAGAAGTAGCAATTACTCATGGGGGAAGAAAGGAATTAAGATGGGAAGGACCACAGAGGAAATTCTGGGGTGGCTGGCAAAGTTCTATTTCTTGCCTGGGAGGTGATTAAAAGTGTTTGCCTAATAGTCACTTATGATAACTCGTGAAACTATACATGTGTGTAGTTTCTTTATAGGTATTTTATTTCACAATAAAAAGGTTGAAACAGTTTAGAGACTGGAAAAGGGGAGAAACTTAGGCTTAAATAAATTAATTGCTCAAAATTATAGACATAGAAAATAACAATGCAAAGATCTGAACTCCTGTCTTACTTCAATACACAGGCTCTTTCTACAATACCACTATACCTTCTTTTGTAGACAGCATGGATTTTGCTTCTATGTTCTATGTTTTTATTTCAAAATAACCCCCAATTCTGATGCCTTTAAAAAAGACAATCTAAGTAAGAATAAGGCCAGGAATTTTGTTGGTTTGTTTGTTTCTATCATGTATTACTGCAGCCTGTCAGTTGATTGCTATGAGCACAGTCAACCACTGGATGTCAGGATTCCTCCAGGTATATGTAAGGTAGTTTGTCAGGGAAAACAATAAAATAAAATTGTAGTTTTTGTAAAAATGTGAATTTTTTTTCTGCCTATTTTGGTAACAACAAGTTTGTCTCAGTAATTTTTGGAAAATGTGTTGATTTTTAAAAGAGATTATCTGAATAGTCATAATTTAAAATGAGAGAAAAATGTAATCACTTTTATTATTGAATTAAATAATCGTTAACATTTATTGAACAGTTACAATGTACCAAGCACTTACTTTATACTTTACATGAACTAAATTATTAAATCTTTAAACTACTTTAGAAGGTAGGTCCCATTGTTATATGCATTTCATTTTTAAGCCAAGCCAGCTAAGTCTAAAAGCCACACCTCTGCCTGTGTGCTTTGTGGCCCCTTTACTAGTTCATGTTGTTGATATTATATATCAATATTGTCATAATAACTTAGATTAAAGCAAGAATTGAAAATAAAGGCTTATACAAGATAGATGAACAATGTTAGTATCTTTTTCATGAAAATATAAAGTATTTAGGTATCAGATCCTGGAAACAAACCTCACCTGGAATAATGAAGAATTATGCAATAATTCGTGTTGATGTTTCCTGGATAATTATTCATCAGAAAGATTGGAAGAGGGAGGAAGGAAGTAAAGAAAAATACCTCTATAATATTCAGTTCTAGAAAAGTAAACAGATGTAAGCATTTGCTTTCTTAAATCAAGTTCATTTGTTTATTTGATAAATTCCAGTTAAACATCTATTATGAGTTAGACTCCATTCCTGGCACAGAGGCAGATTAAATCTCTGTCTTCTTGGAGCTTACGTTATAGAATAAAATAGAATGTAAGTAGTCTAGAATACTTAATTTCAATGTGAATTTCAATTAAAATCGCCAGTTGCTAAGTTTACAAACCCCTTTTTCAGAATGATACTATTCATGTTATTCTGAAAAATAAAATCTGTATTTTATAGGTCAATCCACTAACATTGTTTTAAATTTTTGCTCGTTTCCCATTCATTTTAGAGAATCCTTGTTCGTTAAAGCATTTGTGCCGGTTAAAAATCAGAAGACTTATGGGACTCCAGCGCCTCTGCCAGCCAGCCTCCATGGAAAAGCTTCCTCTACCACCAGCTATTCAAAGATACATATTATTTAAAGAGTATGATCTCTATGGACAGGAGCTAAAATTACCATAACTTAAAAATAATATTTTTAAATGTGATTTTTAAATGTTCAAAAATGTGATTCCCTCAGAGAATTTATTGGAATCATTTTACATCTTTAAGTGTATTTAAATCCACTGACAATTTTATAGGTGTATTGTGTCCCTGTGGGAACACCATATTGTACATCATCAAAGAATTTTCCTTATTTTGAGAGAGTCAATATTCTGTATTTGAATTTCTAAGATTATTTTCACTTGCAACAAGTCTTTAAATTTTTCCTATCAATTGACTGCTACAATACTCACTATCAAGGTTCTGTGTTTAAAAAGCAAAAAACCACTTTCTCAAACCCATACCTCCTACCTGCTGCTGGCCCATTTCTCTTCTGTGAGAGCACCTCTGTATTAAAGGATTCCTGCCTGCCTGCAGATTCCCACACTATAAACTGACATCTGCTGTCTCCTCTCCTGCTCTTCTTGAGGTCCCTAACAATCTCCGTGTTGCTAACGACAATGAGCACCCTTCAGTTCCTCTTCCAATTGCTTCCTGTGGCACCTAACCCTGTTGCCTGCTCTCTTCTTGAAGTTCTATCTCCTCCTTGGTTTTCAATATATGCATATCTTGTTCTCTTAGCTCTCCTCCTATCTCTCTGGATGGTCTATCTCTGCTTCTTCCTATGTCACTCATCTCCTGCCAATCCTTTAGTAATATTTTCTCTAGGAAATGTCATCCGCTTGTATGACTCCAATGATTTTTTTGGAAACCACAGCTCTTATATCCGAAAAAAAACTTTCTCTCCTGTGCTTGAGACCTGTGTAGGCAACTAGCCCAATGAACATTTGAGCCTAAAGATACCTCAAATTCAACATGTCCCCAATTGAACTCATGACTTTCTCTTATATTCTGTAGTTTGTTGGCACAATGATCAATTTAGTTTCCAAAGCAAAAAGACTAGACATCAGGCTTGACCATCTAATTTCCTCACCCAGTATAACTGATCACCACATCCTAAAAAGTGTATTGCTTGAAGTGATCTTTCTTTTATTCAGTTCCACCAGCTTGGTGCTAAGCCTGGCTTTGGTCCTTTTCCTAGGATAATTCAGTACTGCTTCTCTGGCTTGCCTGCTGGCTGTCTTCCCCTATCCCACACACATTCTGCACACAGCATCCCAGAATGATATTTTATAAATGCTAGTAGTTTCACTCCCTTGCTTAAAACCATTCCCATTGCTTGTAGAATAAAAGTCCAAAGTTCTTATGTGGCCCTTCACTATCAAATTCCTCCTGCCTTCCTCTTTAACCTTCTCTCTTAATGTCTCCCTTTCCTCTCTCCCCTTTAACCATATTATATGCTTTCTAGAAGTTTATTCATTGAACAGTGATTCCCAGACTTTAGGGTTTCATATGCGAATAGTTTTTGTTTCATTAATTTTAAAAATAGGGTCATCTATTTTTTTTAAAAATATGCTGTTTACTATCTCCACCATTTCATAATGAGAGATCATATTTTTGAATGACAGAAAATAAGATGATCATAAATTCGGTCATGAAAATTGAGTGACTTTAGCTTTGAAAGAACTTATTGCACTGTCCTCATTTCCCTGTTGATGGGTGAAGATCTCCCTGTGGACCAGCAAGTATCTGAGGAACTCTGTTTGGGAATCACTGCTATAGAATGGACTATGCTGTCTTGCACCTAGAGGTCTTGGCATTTCCTTCTCCCTCCACCTGGAACCCTCTCTCCACTTCCTTTTGACCCTCTTCACCTGACTGACTCACCCTCACCCTACAGATCTCAGCTGAGATGTTGCCTCCTGGAGGAGAGGAGGCCCTGACCCAGAACTTCTCAGTCCATACTGTAGGAGCCTCTGTTCTTGCCTGTCTTCCCATCGACTGGAAACTCTGAGAGGGGGTCCTCAATGGCTATTGTGTTTCCTGGTGTCTCCTCAGGGTCAAGCACATTCTCTAATGCATGAATGTTATATAAGACCCAGACAAAAATAATCAGTGACCTCATGGTAAAATGATAGTTTTGAATTTCCAAATTGGTTGTGCAATCTTAGTAATCTTTAAAATTTATTATTCTTCGATTTTGAAAATGCATTTTCTTATGTTTATTTTTACTATTAGTTGACTATATTCTTTCAGTAGTAAAACCTCATTGATTTGTAAAATTTTCAAATTGAATTTAGCTTATCTTTGAAAGATAAATAAGTATGAAAAAAGCTGTATAATTAGGGCTATAGTTTCATATTTCCTAGAGGACATATTTTTGTAGAAATTAAATTTCATGTATTTAATTTGAACTGTAATGTTTTGAGCACAGGATTGTACAATTTCGTTATTGCTTTCTTATTTGTGGTTAAAATGCATTGTTGTCTACAAATATTTCTCTAAATAAATAAAATATAATAATTAGGTTGAAAGTCTGCTATATGATACTTCATATATTAAACTAATATACTTAAACCTTGACATTTTCTCTTGTGCACTTTGGGGCAAATATATTCATGAAATGTTTTGATATAAAGATATGAATTAACTGCACATACGATAAGTTTTCAGAGTGGTTATTTTGGCATCTATGAAGCAGGAGGAAAATGAAAATTAAGAAACTAAGGCAATTGCCATATTCAGAACAGATCAATTTTTTTCTCACCACATTTTAGACTTTTCTAGCAATGTTTTTATTTTGAAGAGGACTAGATGGAAAAAAGTAATTAATCCCTATCTAATTAGGGATTAATTACACACTCTGTTTCTCCTAGAGTGTGTGTGTCACTTTATCTGGGAGAGGGTAACAGCTGCTCCTCCCAGTCAGCCCAAGAGAAGCCAAACATTCAACAGTGGTGCCAGTTCAGCCCTGTGGCCTGACGTGGTGGAGCCCGGACGCCGTCTTCTCAGGCTGCCGAGCCGTCTGTGGCTGCTGCAGTCACTGTGAATCTTGCTCAGTGTCATCCAGAGAGCCGGATGGAGAAGAGCAGATCTGAACTCTGAGTTGGGTGTTATTTAGCTCTCCTGTGGACCAAAGCCAAAGAGTACATCCATTTCGGGTTAAAAAAAAATTTGAAGCTGCACACTGAAGCTGAGTGCCTCCTATAGAATACGGTTCAATCATTTTAAGTACTTACTGAACACATTTCTGGGCAATAGAATGACAGTGCAAAAGACAGGAAATGACTGTATAATTGTGCAGCAAATATCCCTAGGTAACATCTTTCTGATGCAGGTTATTGAAAAATCAGCACATAGGGACTGAACAGCCTGGAAACAACAAGATGAGTCTCATGGCATAGAGCTTGCACTTTTGCCAACACTGACAACAAAATTTTTATCAAAATTAATATTCGAATTGTAGTTCCAAATCACATTTCTTCTATGTATATTGCTACCCTCCTAATCTGAAATTATTTAGGACATAAAAATTCAAAGATGCTCCAAATTATTTATTAACCAAAATGTATATTATATATGTACACATATATACACACACACATGCACAAGTACATGTGTATGACACACACATTTAATATAATACACACATACATATATAGTGTGTATGTTCTGTAATATGTCATGTTATTGCAGTGCCATAAATAATGCAGTAGGCAAAGACATGTACTTTGTTTTCAAAGACATTACATTAAGTGAAATAAGTCACAGAAAGACAAATACCACATGATCTCACTTATATGTGGGATCTAAAAAAGGCAAATTCCAAAGCAGAAAGTAGAATAGTGGTTACCAGAGACTGGGAGGTGGGGGAGGATTGGGAAGATATTGATCAAAATATACAAAGTTAGACAGGAAGAATAAGATTTAGAGATCTGTAACAGATTGACTATAGTTAATAACAATGCTTTGCATGTGTGAAAATCACTAAAAAATAGATTTTGTATGTTCTCACCATTAAAAATGATAAGTATGAAAGTTAGTGCATGTGAAGTAGCTCCCCTTAGCCATTCCACAATGTATATGTATTTCAAAACATCACGTTGTACATGATAAAGATATACATTTGTCAATTTTAAAGCATAAAAAACTGCAAAAGATAGTGATTACCTCACATACCTTAAGTATGTAAACAAATCTTATTAACATACAGGCTTTGAACTAGTTTGAACCAAGCTCTGCAAGTTATTATTATTTTTATTCTAAACAAGATACAAATTTATGATGCATTATGCCCAACACAAAGTAAGTGTAAGTGAAACCCAAGCTCTCCTTCCTATTACAGAGTGGTGATGGCAGTGCCAAAGCTGTGAAAGTCAACGACCTTGGTCCATTTTGGGGGGCAGGGGCGGGATGCCAGGGATTGAACCAGGGTTGCTTAACCACTGAGCCACATCCCCAGTTCTTTTTCATATTTTATGTAGAGTTGGTCTCACTGAGTTGCAGGTTGTCATAATTAGATCTGAGACTATGAAAAATAATGTTAAGGATGCATATGGCTTCTCACTATCATCTCTAAATCATTTGACAACATTCACAAGATGAAAACTCAGCAGAGAACCGTCGCTGGCACATAAAATCCCACATCTTCTTTTGCTTTGTAAAGTCCTGATCAATAATTGTTTACAAGGGGGAAAAGGGCTTCTCAGTGGAAAAGATGTGTAGAAAGAGTCAACTTATTTGACCCCAGTGACCGTGTTATATAATATCAGGGAGTGCTAGAGATGTCTGGGGATTTGCTGTTTTCAAAAGGAGATGGTCTCGTAATTTGAATCTGGGCACTGGAGTGCCTGAGTTCTAACGCTGTGCTGGCCAGTGATTCTACCAGAGGCCCTGACAGGAATTCACATTCTCTGCTTCAGATTCCAGCAAATGGGACAGTCACAGCTCTCAATCTGTAAGTCTTCCATGACTGGAACTGCCAGTCGAGATTAAACTGGAAGCAGCCTTTAATGCTGGATGAGGTAGGAGGTGTGGAGGGTACAAAAGTGATACTTTCCTTAGGGTGAATTCAGAGTCAGATACCAATATCTCATTTTTTGCATCTTTCTGGGTTTTGTTGTTATTGTTTTGGGGTTTTGTTTTGTTTTTTTGTTTTGTAGGAGCCAAGTAACTAGAAATGACATATAAGAAGAGTCAGAAATCTATGTTCCTGGATGCTTGAATACCCATGAAGTTCAAGTTACCCAATTGAATTAATATTTTGAATGAGGCCACAATTTTACTCACTTTTGAAGATGCTAACATTTGCTTAGGCTTTGCTCTGACCCCTCGACCTTCACCAAGTTCCCTCCAGAGGTACCCAAGAGACTAAGTTGAATCTATGGGTTGGAGGGTGCCCTGATTAAATCTGAGCATCAATGACACAGAGTTGTACACTTCTGACAGTGATTCTCCTATGTCTGATAACCTATTATTCAACAGGAAACACAGCCTATTATCTGATCATTAAAATAAACTTTAAAAAGCAAGTAAACTTCAGAAAGTTAGGATGATATTAAAAACTTTCTAAGTAACAGGTTTTTATAGGAGAAGGAGAGGACCCCAAGTCCATAGGGGGGAAAAATGCATAGGTTTTTCCTAGAGTTCAAAGGCTAACTCATTTGTTCCATGAATGGGGAAAGAATCTTGAGAAACATCTGGTCCACTTCATCACATCTGGAAAGACTGCTTGGATAGCAGGGTCTCTCATTTCCCCTGTGTATTACACGAAGCACTTCACATACATTGTCTCACTTAAGTCTTATTACTTCTCTAGGTACAGAGCAGGAAAGGGCTGGATTACCTCCACTCTCAATGAAAGGAAATAAATCTTGTAGCAATTAAGGTAGTAAATGCCAGAACTAGGACTCAACCTGGGATTCCTGATTTCAAATCCAAAGCTCTTTTCATCTCACCATTTTTAGTTCATCAGGAATTAGGAGAGCATCATCCATTATAGCCAAAAAAAAAAAAAAAAAAAAAAGGAAAATAACCCCAATACCCATTAGCAACATAAAACTCAATGTGGCATATCCTTACAATGGAGTACGATTAGTCAACAAGCTAAAACATGCATGAACTTCAGAAACATTAGGCTAAGTGAAAAGAAGCCGGCACAAAAGACCATAAACTGCAGAATTCCAGTTATTTAAAATATTTAAACAAAGGACAGAAAACAGATGAGTAGTTTCCTGGAACTGAGAGTTGGGAATAAAGGTTGATGGCAAATGGGCACAAAGGATATTTTGAGGGCAACAGAAATACTCTAAAACTGATTTTTGGTGATGGTGACACAACTTGGTAAGTTGACTTAAAAAAAAAATCATTAAACTTTTACACTATGGTGAGTGATTTTTATAGAAAAAATACTATACATAAGTCTTACGTAAGTCACATCTCAAAAATCACCTTTTTCTTTCTTGTGTAGGTGTGCAGGTGTGTGTGCAGGGAATGGACTCAGGCCTTGCACACGGTAGGCAAGCACTCTATCACTGAGCTATGTCCCCAGTTCTTTTTATTTTTATTTTGAAAGAGGATCTTGCTAAATTGTCCAGACTGGCCTTGAACTTGTATCCTTCTGCCTCAACCTCCTGAGTAGCTGTGATTTGAGGTGTGAACCAAGCACCTTGTTTAAAAAAAGAAAGAAAGAAAAATCACTTTCAAAGATAGGGAAGCACATGTCTCTGGACAGGTGAATGCTGAATGCTCTGTTTACAGCCTCGATGAGGTGGCCCCACTGAACAACGGGATCTTCCAGCTCAGAGGAAAGTTTTTGGCTCTTGTGCTGGCAGGGCAGAATTTATTAGGTCTGCCATGCCGATAGGACCATTAGAAGTAGAAGACGAAGACTTCAAGGGCCACAGGATGCTTGCTGCCTTTACTGGTCTGACTGGCCTTCAACCCAGCTAAGCTCTGCCAGTCTCCCACATTTGCATGCTGGTTATAATACAAATTTTTAGATTTTTTTTTAACTTAAAAATCAAATGTACAAAAACATATAGATTGAAGAGCTAAAAGGGAGGTTTTCCTGTCCCATAAAGGGCACAAATCTGCAAAGGCTCTTGTTACCTGCAGAATGGGTCTTTTATAACATCGTTGAAAACCAGCTCCAGAAAGGAAATCCAGGAGACATGGGGCACTGCCGAAATGAGTGCCTGGGAAAATCAGAGGCAAACAAGCAAAAGGCAGTGGTTCTCAACACCGGGGGCACATAGAAGTAAGGTCAGTTAGGAGCTGTGAGTCTGGAGGAAAAGGCAGTGCCTTTGACTTTCAGGATAAAACTGCAAGTGAAAAAGCTCAGTAACCAGCGTCCAGCTTTAGCTTTCAAGCACTAACTGCCCCACTATCAGGCATGCTGAGTCCTCTGATTCGTACTTTGACCTTGACTTTACCTTTCTACCCCCTCTTCACAGCAGGTCTCCACTTTTCTGTCCTGTAAGGTACCATTTTCCTACAGGACTTGACGTTTGGTTTTTTCATTGTTGTTTGTGGTTGCTGTTGTTTCTCTCCTTCTCACCCCCAGTGGTGGTGGGGATCAAACCAGGGCCGCCCACAGTCTAGGCCAGCACCCTACCACTGAGCTTGGAGTGTTCTAAGGTAGCAGTTGTCATGACCACAAGGAGGGAGCCACACCAAGGCAAAGATCATGTTTGAGTGTCCGCCCTTCCGGTGGTTCTTCCTGACACCCCAGTGAGCAAACCTGTCCAAAAGAGTGACACCAACACGCAGGGTTATAACTAAGGGAGTTGCTGAAAGGAATAAAAATCTTGTCCACACCAGGTAACATGTCCTTTATCAGACCTTCACAAGGCATACATCAAATCTGTTTCCTGTTTCAGAAGTGGAATTCCAAGTTCATGGTCTGTTGTATCACTTTTTTAAAAAATTGATAATTCAGTTATTTCTCACTTTTGGATTTTTTTCTGGAAATCAAATTTTCATCTTTATAGTTTCAGTATTATCAGCTTGCAGTTTTGCTTTGACATGTTTGAGTTAGAACAATAAATAATCATTGGCCTGCTATATATGTGACCAAGTAGAGATCGATGCTGTGTACAAATCTCCATCTTGCATCCTATGCATCTTTCACTTTGATGCATTTTGAAATGGCAAACTAGTAAACTTCAGTGTGAGGATCTGCTTGGACTTATGGAACATAACTATATCCAGCACTTACTAGCTGGGTGAATGTGAAGAGACTTTTAACCTCTCAAAACCTGTTCCCATCTTCTGCAATATGGAGTTAAAAGCATTTACTTTTTCCTCACACACAGTAAGTGGCAGGGCACAAGATTATTAAATGAATATCATATTTAATTGTACTGCCTGCTACACTGTGCAAAATGTATTTTGTAAACTACAAATGTTATACAATTGTAAGACCTTATTATAAATAGCTCTAACAATTTTAAATTTGACTCATGTTCTCTACCACAACTTGGCAGAGCTGGATTTGCTTGACTGCCAAGCCTGAGAGTGAGACTTGATAAGGGAATTGCCATCTCATCTGATCCCTGTGGCCTGCTCAGTTGTTGTCTGTGCAGAGCCTGACCTTTGCTTGACATTCTCCCCTGGGAGCCTCTCTCCAGCTATCTAGACTCTCCCAGCAAACAGACTGAGCAAAGTCGGAAGTTTAACTTCCTTCAGAACCATTACGTATGCTCAGCAACCGTGTTACAGACCATCTGTAAGAAATGTTGAAAATCCAAACCTTTCTGTGTAAGTGAGAACCTTGTTAGATCTATTTCAGGAAATGACCTTGCACCTGGACAGTGACACAGACCAGATAAGACTTAGGGGAGGAAAAAAAAAAAAGCAGGAATAGCTTATTAACAGTAGATGATCTTTGATATTTGTTAGAATAAAAGAATTTCTAGTTTCCCCAAATTTGCAAATGACAATATAGCATGATTTCTGTTTCCTCATCTGCCTGTTGAGGACAAATTAAATAAGAAAGGTGTCTATGAAATGAACAAAGCTCAACTGTGAGATAGTAGCACTTAGTAACCAATTGGACTGGTTCATCAGTTTGGAGACCACACTCAGGTACAGAATGACCACAAAGCATGAACTTCTGGGCCCTTCCTGTGGTACTCAGGAATTGTAGAGAGTTTCGGGGAGGGGCAGGGGAAGTCAAGTCAGGTAGCCATTCTCTGAAAACATTTCTTTAAAATACTTAGGATCTCAGGGTTAGGCTGTGGTTTAGTGATAGAGTGCTTGCTTCCCTTGTATTAGGCATTGGGTTCAATCCCCAACACCAGGAAAAAAAAAAAAAATCTTAGAAAAAATAATCCTGAATCACCTAAGACCCAGGAGTTTATCATGATTTCTGTTATTGTTTCAAACACATTTTCACTTTCATAACTAAGTTTGTATTTAGAACTTTTTATTATTCTTCAAGAATATATAATCTTTGGGCTCCATGAGACCTGATCTACTTTTGTCTGCACTTCAACTCCTGTTTCATTATTTTGTCTATGTGTTTTGTTTTAAAACTACTTTCTGAACACATAATGATTATACTAGAACTTGCAGGCCCACAAATGAGGGGGACACGCTCCTTCGGCTGGGGAAAACACTCTTCCTGCAAAGACCTGTTTGAAACTGGTAATCCCAAGTGGGATGCTGCCTTGGAATTTTGTGGAAACTGAGAGGACTGAACTGGCCTGGGACCTCAGAAAGCATAGGTCTGAGCAAAGTAGAAGAGGCAAAGGCTTTCCAGGTAGAGGGAGGAGCAAGGGTCCTGGCTAAGAGGTGGAGCAAGTGAGGAAAGTTCAGTCCAGAGTGGTTCAAGTGTTAGAGGCAGAGGGAGGTGACCCAAGTTGAAGCTGGACAGGTGAGTAGGGCCCCACCCTGGAGATGGCAGAACTAGATGAAAGTTTTGCCGTACTGTGGTAGAGGGGAAGAATCAAGCAATAGGCGCCAGGAAGACTATTGGTCCACTGTTGCCATCAGCTGAAAAAATGAGGACAGCAACTTAAACTCAAGTTGAGATGGGGAAATAGCCAGAAATGAAGAAGGCATTCAAGAGATGTTAACACATAGGAGCCCAGGCCTTATGACTGAATAGGACGATGCTGTAAGAGAAGGAGCCAGAGGAAACACCAGCTTCCAGCAACTTGAGGGTACCATTTTTTGACACATGGAAAGCTGAAGATGGGAGTAGGGAAGCTGAAAAGAGGGCAGGTTGAATCTAGGTACTTGTGAGACACTCAGATAAGGATTTTCTACATAGTTTCATGAAACATTATTGATCTTGGGGATACAAAGTTTAGCTTGTACAATTACAGCATTATAAGTCTTGGGCTTTAGTGGTCCTAAAAATCACTGAAAATAAATTTCGTGTATTAACTCTGTGAATGATAGGGGTCTACTCTAGCATAAAGCAAAGGGTCCATAGAAATGAGGTTTTAAGTTAAATGTTAAATACATATATAGATATATATGTTCTATAATACTTAAATGTTAAATATGATTTAAAATGAAAATAAGCTCATATAATTCATTCATTTAACTGTCTTTTGTGCTTATAAGTAAGAATGCCAGACAGACATGTTGAAATATGAACATTTCTCAAAGTGACCAAATTCTTCCTGAAATCTGGGTGTTATTAAAGGAAGAAAACAAGAAATGATTAGTAGCACCTCTAAACACTCCTAAGTATTAATTGCCAAAAGTACATAAGCCCTAAGCCAAGGAATTCATTTTAGGAAATGGGAGGTTCGATATGCATGTGTTGTCAGGAGGTCTCTGACTACTGCCTTTTAAGGCTACTAACTGAAGTACTGTCTGCTGACAGGGCTGGTACTGTTGATTTTTGGAGGCACTATGAGTGTTGCTCACTTTCCTGAGTTTCCATTAGCATCATGACAGTGCAGGAGAACAGCCGCCCGTTAGGCAATCCTGGTAAACTAGGGCTACAGACGGCAGCTCTGAGGTAATGTTAGAGGTAACCACGTAATGCCAGCCAAGAATCAAGTCCAAAGTTCCTTGACACCGCCTAGAGAGCCCTTCCCACCAAATATTCAACACCTGTAAGCGCTTACTCAGTGCGGGACATATTGCTGGTGGCTGTTAAATAGCAGGTGGGGGTAAGATACTAACGCAGCAATAAATCAGACTGGTTTCTGCCTCATCTCCACCTATTCTTTTAACCTGTGCCAAAGTCCATTTTGGTTTTCATGCTCTCCTGTGTGAGCTCAGAGGCAGTGCTGTTAGCCTGGAACGTTCTTTACCCACTTCTGTGCCTTCTCTGACTCCACCCACATCTTCATCAATGCTCCCTGGTCTCCTCCCCTCTTCAGGCTTGGCTGGAGGTGCTGGGTGCACTGTGTTGTCGCCAGCTGTCTGCTCTCTCCCAGGAGTATGAACTCCTTGAGGGCAGAGTCTGGATCAGTTTCTGTTTTTCTGTTTGTAATCCTAGCTTCCAACACAAGTTGGTAAATGTGTGTTAAACAAACAAACAACATTTCAAGAAGAAACAAAAAGGGAAAATCAGGGTGAAAGATAAAGCTCAATTATCCCTAAAAAAAATAATTGTCAGATGAGAGTCTCTGATAATCAAAAATCAAAAACTATAAAAAAATTCTCCCCAAGATAGTATTAAAAAAATGCTAATCTTTTAAGGCTTATAGTATTATTGATTCTAAAAACAATTCTACACAAAAAACCAATATGACCAAGTAAATGTGCCGAAATATAAAATGCTAAATTATTCATCATACTTAATTCCTAGTTAGAGTAAGGTGGTAGTGTTTGGTCAATTAGCAAGATTTTATCCAATATATTTAAAGTTTCTGGAGAAGATATCATGAACTAGCATGGTGCATGATTTGTGATTATTTTAGTGATCAGAGATTTGTAACAAACATACAGCAATCTCTGAATGACCATTGTTCTGAAGGTAGTGTCTTTGAGAAGCATTTTTTTTTTCAGAGATGCTGCCAATCAGCAGGGCACTTTAATGCCCCTTCTTCTGGAGTCACCTTCAGAATCATTCAGGGGACACCCAATATTTGGCAGAAGAAACTCACATGTCACTATATTTATCTTGTGTTGTTCCAATGAGCGAACTAAAAATACATGAGCTGATTTTCCAATCAGTTTCAACACAATAGAAAGAAGAATTGTCCACACATTTGAAACTATCCAAGAATGGAATGGACTTTTGGCATGGACCATTTTCACCAAAGATATTCAGGCAAACAGTAGACCATCCTTTTTAGAGATATAAAGAGGATTATTCCCAAGGTTCTTTGAGATGTGTGATTCTAAGAATATCTGAATAATATTTTATAGTCACACAAAGTGTGTAGTACAATCTGCATGCATCGAGCCCTAACTTCCCCAGGTCTGGGTTTGGATGTCACCCCCTTATGGAAATCTTCGTGTATGAAATACTGCCCACACCATCTTCTTCCTTCCATCTTACACAACTCTGCTTTTCTCATATACCTTTTATCTGATACATTCTGTACTTACATGTTTATTTATATTTTATCTGTCTCTCCTAAAAGAAACATAAGCTCCAATAGGAAAGGGACTTAGTTAGTAATGTTCACTGCTCTAATCCCAGCAATTAAATTAGATTCTGGCATGCAGCATGTGCTTAGTAAATTGTAAAATAAAAATTAACTATATGTATTTATATACACACACTACATATACATACATATATAATTACAAATGTGAGAGTTAAATACAATTCCACTATTATACATAATTATATATTTCAAAACTTGCACAATGGTTAACATATTCTATATCTAATGATTATTGAAAGAATGCAATTTGTGCTATCATATGTATTTTTTCTTTTTTTCAAAAAGTTTTTTAGATAACTGTTGTCTGTTTTATCTAAAATGTCATCATAAAGTTGAATAACTCATTTTATTCACAAGATTTAGCTACCATGCCTTGATGCCATTGCCAAAAATCTAACTCCTTTTCTCAAATAGCAAAGATGTATCTCCACTAAGGGTACACAAGGATATATGCCACAGGTAAAAAATATCAAATGAACAAATGATGCATCACTCAGTGTATAAATGAATGAAAATATCACATGTACCTCATAAATGTGAACACATTATTTCAAAAAAAAGTAAAATTAACCTAAAAATGAACTTATGATGTCCTGTTTCATCATTACCTCTCTAATTAGTATCACTGAAAAATGTCATAGATATTTTTGGAGGCAGAATTCCATAATGAGTTAAGATCAAAATATCTAGTTAAAATATTCCTGCAAAAAACAAAGTTAGATGACTTGCTTTTTATAATTTCAAAACATACTACAAGTCTACAGTAACTAGGGTCATGTGGTGTTGGCATAGGGACAGACACATAGATCAATCAAACACAAATGACTCTCCAGAAATACTCAGTAATTTACAGTCAATTAACAATTCCATAGGGGAAAACATAACCTTTTCAATAGACAATGCGAAGACAGTGAATATCTATCTGCATGCAAAAACATGACTTTGTACCCTCACCCTACACTTACATAGAAAGTAAGTCAAAATGATAATAAGCCTAAATATAGAAACCTAAAATTATAAAATCCTTAAAAGAAAACAGAGTAAATCTCTGTTAGGAAATGATAGTGGGGTTAGGAAATGATTTCTTTTTGCAGTATGAGGGATTGAATCCAGGAGCATTCTACCTCTGAGCTAGAGCCACTTCAACTTGTGATCTTCCTCAGTTTCTCAGCCTCTTGAATAACTGATTACAGGTGTATACCACAACACCAGCTAAGAAATAATTGTTTAACTATAATACCAAAACACAAGAAATAGAATAAAAAATGATAAACTGAACTCCATTAAAATCAAAAGCATAAACTACCCTATTTGCATTAGTTTCAAAAGAAATAAAATATTTGGGAATCAATCGAACAAAAGAGGTGAAAGAACTCTACAATGAAAACTACACCATCACTAAAGAAAGAAATCAAAGAAAACCTTAGAAGATGAAAAGATCTCCCATGCTCTTGGAAAGAAAGAATTAACATTGTCAAAATGGTCATATTACCAAAAGTGGTATACAGATTTAATGCAATTCCTATTAAAATCCCAATGTCATTCTTCATAGAAATAGAAAAGGCAATCATAAAATTCATTTAGAAAAATAAGAGACCCAGAATAGCCAAAGAAATCTGCAGCAATAAAAATGAATCAGGAGGCATTACGACACTAGACCTTAAATTATACTACATGGCCATGGTAACAAAAACAGCATGGTATTGGCACCAAAATAGATAAGTAGACCAATGGTACAGAATACAGCTCACAGAAACAAACCCACATCAACACAGTTAACTCATACTAGACAAAGGTGCCAAAACATACATTGGAGAAAAGATAGGCTTTCAACAAATGGTGCTTGGAAAACTGGAAATTCATATGCAGCAAAATGAAAGTAGACTTTTATCTCTCACCCTGCACAAAAAAAAATCAACTGACATGTATAACTAATTAGAACAAATAAAATTTTCTTAAAAAAATTAAAAACATGGTCTTCAAAAGACCCTGGAAGACAAATCACAGATTGGCAGAAAATATATGTAAATCATATATCTGATACAGTACTGTGATCAATTTATAACTCGTTAACTCATCAAATGTTTATTTAGAAATAAATATTTTATAATCTATTTTACCAAATAAAATACAAGATGACCAATAAACACATGAAATGATACTCAACACATCATAAGTTAAATAAGAGAAATGAAAATTTCATAAGAGAAATGAAAATTCAAGACTACCATTTCCCACTCACTAAAATGACTGTAATCAGAAAGACCAACAATAATAGATGAGGATGTGGAGAAACTGGAACTTTTGGTCACTGACTGAGGAATGTTAGTGGGGGCAACCATTTTGGAAAACACTTTTGCAGTTTCTTAAAAAGTGAATTTAACATATATCCCAGTCACTCTACCCTTATGTATCTACCCAAGAGACATGAAAATATGTGACTCTAACATTTGCCTGTCCACATATTTACAGCAGCATCATTCATAACCCAAACCTAGAAACAGCCCAAATAATCCCTGTTGAATGTATACATGAAATATTTATGTTATACAAATATTAAAAATGAATATTGCCATTCATACACATTTTAATAGTTTTTATATAACTCTATGCTAAAGTTTTATTCTTATGAAGTCCTGTAAATAATTATATCTATCTTAACACATTCCCAAGAATATGTGCATATATATAATTACAAATCATTATCCCTTCAATTTTCAGCCCAGATACAAATCTGGGTTGAAATTCTATCTTTACCATTCTTAACTCTGTGCTCCCAAGCTAATTACTTAAATCTATCCTAGAAAACATTAGTAATGGTATACACCTTAAAGGATTTTGTTGAGGGAGATAAAATATTTAAAATGCTTAGCACTGGGCTAGAGTCACATTATTCCTTAATAAATCATAACCAGAATTACTATTTATCATCTTTGGATTTTATCTGAAGACCTAGTTTTTTACTAAAACTCATGGGGTGGGGAAGGAAGTCATTTGGTGCAGTGGAGAAAGTTACCTCTGCCTTCCCAGCTGTCTGGCTTCAAATTTTTCACTTAATCTCTCAGACCCTCAATTGCCAAAATCTGTAAATGAGGATCATGTTATTTATCTCACAGGACTTCAGATTAAGAAAATCATATGACTGCGCTTTGTAAATTGTGAAGTACAATGAAATTATAAAGCACCGTATTATTGTGACCTCTGTCTCTATCCTCACCACCCACAGTATGTTTATATGAAACCAGAAACTCTATTCCTAAGGTACTGTGGAGTCATTACTCAATCTCTAAGTTGATAATGAAAGAATATTTTCATGGCCATGGTGGTAGTGGCAAGTCATTTCTGAAATAAATTTTATTCCCTTGCTTTTGAACACAAAGTGAGAAGAACCATGTCACTCCCTATCTGAAACACTCTCTGCCTGTCCTCATGAGCTATCAGGCTCAGCTAAATATGGCCCTGGCCACTATGCTAATAATCCCCGTTGGTTCTGAGACCTCCATCCACCACCACCGATGTGACATTCTTTGTGTTCAAATGTCTAGCTGACGTCTGATGCTTAAAACAGCCCATGCTTTCACCCCCTCTGCATTGTCACAGCCCTGGATCACCACTCTTAAAAGGCTACTTCAGCCACTCCTAGCACCAGTTGCCGACCAGTCTGCCCTCTGGCCTCCCTGCCTGCCGGTGGCTGCCTTGAATGCCTGGTTCTTCCAGCTCTTTGGGAGTCTGACGAAGCAGGGACCATGTCTACCTTTGGCTACAGAAGAGGACTTAGTAAATATGAATCCATCGATGAGGATGAACTCTTGGCCTCCCTGTCAGCTGAGGAGCTGAAGGAGCTAGAGAGGGAGCTAGAAGATATTGAACCTGACCGCAACCTCCCGGTGGGGCTAAGGCAAAAGAGTCTGACTGAGAAAACCCCCACAGGGAATTTCAGCAGAGAGGCACTGATGGCCTATTGGGAAAAGGAGTCCCAAAAACTCCTGGAGAAGGAGAGACTGGGGGAATGTGAAAAGGTAGGCTCCTTGGGACTTTTCCTTAGCTTCTCCCACTGCCCCGCCCCCACCCCAAGCCCAGTCACTCTTGCTTCCTCTAACTTTTCAGTCCCCATGACTTTAACATTTTTATAATCCATTTGTACAGATCATACTAGGTAAAAATTCTTAGCTGGGCTTTTTTTTTTTTTTTTTTTAATTAACTAAATGTGGGAACCTCAAGAGGAAAATAATTCACAATCAAGGTATGAGTTTAAATGTTTTGCCAATCATAAGTCTTATTTGAGTTGCAAGTTGGTGACAAGGCATAGTATCTGTTTCTGTGATTCCTTTTCAGTTCCGTTTGTTTTGTGTTGTTTTTACTGCAGTAATGGCTACAGGAAAAATAGTTACATGTTTCCAACACCAAGAAGTGTGGGCTGGTGGGATGCACATGGGACTGAGTCAAGGGACTTATTACTAGTCCTGCTCTGTCCCCAAACAACTAGACTTTGACTAGATGGTCACTTCTGCAGGATTCTTTCTATCTGTCCATTGAGGGAACTCAGTACAGTGTTTCTTTTGTGAATAAGAACCCCTTTGAGATTTTGATAAGTTCTAGACCTCTTCAAAAAAATGCACATGTACATGTGCAAACACACACACACACATACACACACAACACACACATGCACACTTTTGCATATAATTTCACAAAATGATGAAAGCCCTCTGAAGACCCAGGTTAAGTACACTCATGTGGATCATCTCTGAGTCCTTCCTATTATATGATGGTGATTCTGAAGCTAGGAAATGTGGTCTTATCAGAGAGCTCAAGTTTATTAAGCTCTTGTGTACTGCCCAGTAAACAGTGACTTTGAATCTGCCAAAGAATCATTAGTGGAAGGAAGTTCAAAAACAATGCTCTGGAAAAATCATTAGATCCAGAAGAATGTTATAACGTAAGAAATGTTAGTATAAGAAATAAAATCCTGAATTTGTGGAAGAATACAAGTCAGGAGAATAGTTTAAGATTCCTGCACTCAATAGAAATTGCCCACAATCAAAATGGCTTCTAACCATCCACAAGCTGCCATAGTACCAATCTGGGTGCTGCTGGGTGATCTTGATGATAGGTGTGTAGGCCACATTTGCAGCAAGATAAATATGTGTGAGTTTTGTCCATGTCAATCATTGCAGGAAGGGTCACTGGGATTAGGACAGGGTCTGCCAAAGCCACAGTCATGGCCATGTTGAAAAGCTAGAAGGGGAAATGAGAAGGGACACATATGACCAGTCAGGATTTGGGCCAGTCAATTCCTCCACAACCATAATAATGTTAAGAACATTTTTTTTTTTTTTAATTTAATCTGGTGTGGGAATGAGTGTTAAAAGTCTGGTGAAATAAAATGGCATGTTTATTAGAGTTATTAAAGAATATCCTTCAATAAAAGAATAAAATTGTCTTTGGAATATTCAGGACATATAGCCAACTACAGCAATAACCCAACAAAGGCATGTTAATGTCATAATGTCATGACAATGGTGGGAACCAAAGGACAAGCTGTTGTCAGCTGTTGGTGAAACCCACCTGATCCTGCCAAAGGTTTCGCTAATCTCTGCCAATGGCTTATCAGCCCAATTAGAGAGGCTGTCTTGTTTATGAACTTTGATTCCTTTCTCGGCTAGTTAACTTTCCTCCCACTCCACTTTCCTGGCTGGCCAGCTGTCTCTCTAGTCACAAGGAGTGCAGAGCAGAAGCATGCTGATGGAGGGTGTAAATCCATTCCCAGCACAGGAAAAGACTCAAAGCAGCTAAGAGGGGGGAGGAACAGGGCAGCTGCATAAGTGACGAGTTATACAGCAGGACCATGAGAAGGAGCTGGGGGTCTTGAGGTCAGGCTGCTGGCTCTGTAAAGGCTTATGAAAATCCTGTGCAACACCTGACTTCTGCCCACCCTGGTTTACACAAATGTGTGCTGAGCGAGAGCCCCGGGGACCTGGACACACAACCATCCAGAAATCCAGCTCCCCTCACTTGAGTAACTACGGGATCTTGGCAGGTGCCAGTTTTTTCATATTATCTCATTTCATTCTTACCCCTGTGCACTAGAGAACTGAGCCTAGGAGAAGTTAAGAAAGTTATTTGAGGTTAACAACCTGGAAGAAAAACTGAAATTCAAACTAGGTTCTGTTGGCACAAGAACTCTGGTTCTTAAAATTGTGGGTGCCCAACCAGTAGCATCAGCATCACCCAGGAACTTCTGGGGGCTGCAAGTTTCAGGGCTCCCTGAATGACAACTGTCTTCTGAATGACAAACTCTGGGAAGGGGACCCAACAGCCCTCCAGGGGATTATGACTTTAAGAATCACTCAATTACTACTATAGTTTCCTTGAGACACTAAACTTAGTGAGTCATCTAAAGTTGAACGGTTTTTTGTTTTGTTTTGTCTTATGGGCAAAAATACAATGAGAACTAAAAACCAAGCCACTTGCCTCTTTGTTGATATAATGAACAACAGGAGGCAATCAGGAGAAATGACTGGCCACCTCCTTCTCGTTGCATTACCCATTCTCTAGAAGTATGAGCTTCTCCCTGTTCCCTCCCTGACCACCTCCTCCTTACCTCACCACCCATCTTCTCACCTCCATCCCTCAAAGGACCAGGGTTAACCCCAAAGTAATGGCAAACAGGGTATCTATATCCACCAGTGCAGGAATGATGTATAAAGGAGGTAAAATTTGTTTCTGAACCTCCCCTTTCACCTCCATTCTCTAAGTCCCGTTTGGCCTTGTGACGTTCTCCTAGACATTCCCCCTATGAGAAAACCGATCATCTCAGATGACTCAGGACTATCTAGATTTTAGAACTAAAAATCCTGCATCTTAGGAGACTCCTTAGACTAAGGCATACAAAGCAGGACAGTTGACTGCCTTATCTCTACCTGACCTCATCAGTACTTTCTCTAAGGTCTAGTCCCAACAATAAGCAGCTGTTAACTGATGTCAGGTAAGCAAACCTGACACAATCCCTGCTGTCACCCAGCTAATAGTTTATTGGAAAAAAATGACAAGTATTTATAATAAAGTGTGATAGGTAGTTAGTTGCGGGAGATAAAATACTATGGGGAACACATTGCAGGGATAACTTGAAGGGGCATCAAAGAAGGCTTTCTGGATGAGGCAACATTTAGGTGTTACATGACAACTCACTTTGCTAGATAACAGGAACAGAGAGGATTATCTTTCCAGGTGTATTTTGAGGGGGAAACATCTCTTGCAAGTAGAACCTAGAGGACGTCAGAAAACCAAAGGGCATAAAATATAATAGCGGCATAAAAGGCAGCCTAACTTGGAGTTTGATTCCTTTCCTCCAAAGGCTAAAACAACTAAGACACATTTGTAAACATGTGCGCACACACACATAACTAACACGGCCTAGGATTATAAGAACATATGTCAAGGGATTTGGGGTAGTAGTGAGAACTGTCTGTCTGCAATTCTTCCTTCCTCCAGGTAATCCATTTATTCCACTGCTGGCCCTTTCTTGCTCCTCATCTATGCCAAGAGGCTTGATCAGAGCCAAACTCTGTCTTTTGTGTTGTTGGGATGTGACTGGTAGAGAGCTGCCACCAAAGCCCCCCCTTACACACACACACACACACATACACACACACACACACACACACACAGAGAGACAGAGAGAGAGAGAGAGAGACAGAGACAGAGAGAGAGAGACAGAGAGAATCCCTGTCTTTCCTGGTCCCAAAGAAGCAAGTAAATTAAGACTGGACAAGTCATCCCAGAAGGGGCTGACCCCTTCCCAGGCCATCACTTGGTGCCTGCCACTCCACACAAGTGGATCTCTGGAGCCTATTTTGTGATAGCAACTGGGCAAACAAACTTGGAGACAGCTGCAGTGTTTTCCAAAGCTTGATCCACATGCCTCAGGCAGCAGCAGCCCTTGGAGTCGAAAACAACTTTCCAAAGTAGAGGGAAGAATCAGAGCTTTGGGGACAGGGGAGAGCTCAAGGGCTTCAGAGAGGATAAAGAACTTGAAAGACGGCATGAGGGAAAATCAGGCTCTGTCAGCACTTTCCAGACTTTTTTCTTTTTAAACTTTTTTTTAGTTGTAGGTGAACACAATGTTTATTTAATTAATTAATTTATTTATTTTATGTGGCGCTGAGGATGGAACCTAGCATCTCACACTTGCTAGGCAAGTGCTCCACCACTGAACTACAACCCCAGCCCGACTTTTTTTTTTTTTTTTTTTTTTTTAAATCACTAAAGATAACAAGAAAAAGAAAAAAGGGGTCATGTGGGTGTCTTTGTACAGTGAATCCTATAAACAGAAAAGACAAAGATAGCATGAAACTGTGTTTACCAGAAAGTCCTTTGTAACTCATACATGTGAAATAAGTTAAGACTGGGCAATGACTTGCTTCACGATTTTCTACTGTTCTCTGCTGATCCATGTGACTGGTTAGAATCTGGTGAGTGCTAGAGTGATCTTTCCCTCCTGATCTTCTGCAGTCCATCTCACTTAAGCCTGAGCTCACTGGAGGTTTTCAGGTGATTGCTGGAAAAGGTGATCTGAATGTTTTTCTGCATAGAGCCTGGTTTTGACCTCCCTACTGCTGGAAGATGTGGAGCATCTGGGTCCCTATGCCCGGCTCTACCACAGAAGTAGATAAACATGGCGGAGCAAATGACACCCTTGCTTCTGTCTACACTGAGACAAGAGGGGCAGAAAGCAATTGGCCCCAGTCACATCTGCTATTGCCAGCAAATTTGGGGGAGAGTTTTTGAACATTAGATAAAGCAAACACATTACCATAGTATATATGATGAAGAAATTAGAAAGAACAGAGGGCTGATCCTAGATGGAGGCCTGCATTTGCTAAACTCTAAGTAGACAAGAAGTTAAGTAGTGCAGAGCCCATAGTGAAGAGACAGATTATCAGTGGTTTTCCAAAACTGAGGTTCTGACTTATTTGTTCACATTGGCAAAATGATAATATATTTGTACTCAGTAAGTCAAATGCTTGATATTCTGTGCAAAACAAATGTGCTTAGAAAAAGTTGTTTGATGGTTATGCAACAAAATGTTGACCTTGGTTCCCTGAACGAGAGAGGTCAGAAGCAAGGCATTATTAGCATTTATCATTGTAGACTTGTCACTTGTAAGGTGTTATTGTTATAAATTAATAAAATGCGCATTAAAACTCCTTAGGTTGCAGAAGAAGACAAAGAAGAGAGTGAGGAAGAGCTGATCTTCACAGAGAGTAACAGTGAGGTTTCTGAGGAGGTCTATACAGAAGAGGAGGAGGAACAAGAGGGGTCCCAGGGAGAAGAGGAGGAAGAGGATGAAGAGGACAGTGAGGAGGAAGAGGAAAGAACCATTGAAACCCCAAAAGGTATTAATGGAACTGTGAACTATGATGATGTCAATTCTGACCACTCCAAGCCAAAGACATTTAAAAGTCAGATAGAAAATATTAATTTGACCAACGGCAATAGCGGGAGAAACACAGAGTCGCCAGCTGCCATTCACCCTTGTGGAAATCCTACGGTTATTGAGGATGCTTTGGAAAAGATTAGAAACAATGACCCCGACACCACAGAAGTCAACCTTAACAATATAGAGAACATCACAACGCAGACCCTCGCCCGCTTTGCCGAGGCCCTCAAGAACAACACGGTGGTGAAGACGTTCAGCCTGGCCAACACGCACGCCGATGACGGCGCGGCCACGGCCATCGCGGACATGCTCAAGGTCAACGAGCACATCACCAACGTCAACGTGGAGTCCAACTTCATCACAGGAAAGGGGATCCTGGCCATCATGAGGGCTCTCCAGCACAACACGGTGCTCACTGAGCTGCGCTTCCACAACCAGAGGCACATCATGGGCAGCCAGGTGGAGATGGAGATCGTCAAGCTGCTTAAGGAGAACACGACGCTGCTGAGGCTGGGATACCACTTCGAGCTCCCAGGACCAAGAATGAGCATGACGAGCATTTTAACGAGAAATATGGATAAGCAGAGACAAAAGCGGATGCAGGAGCAAAAACAGCAAGAGGGATATGATGGAGGATCCAACCTTAGGACCAAAGTCTGGCAAAGAGGGACGCCTGGCTCTTCACCTTATGCATCTCCCAGGCAATCTCCCTGGTCATCCCCCAAACTCCCCAAGAAAGTGCAGACTGTGCGGAGCCGACCTCCATCTCCTGTGGCCACACCCCCTCCTCCTCCACCTCTTCCTCCCCAAAAGTTGCCTCCGCCTCCTCCTCCGCCCCCTCCTCCTCCACCTCCTCCTCCTCCTCCTCCTCTCCCAGAGAAAAAGCTCATCACCCGAAATATCGCAGAAGTCATCAAACAACAGGAGAGTGCCCAGCGGGCACTGCAAAATGGACAGAAAAAGAAAAAAGGGAAAAGGGTTAAGAAACAGCCAAACAATATCCTCAAGGAAATAAAAAATTCTCTGAGGTCCGTGCAAGAGAAGAAAATGGAAGACAGTTCTCGACCTTCTACCCCACAGAGATCAGCTCATGAGAACCTCATGGAAGCAATCCGAGGAAGCAGCATAAGACAGCTAAGGAGGGTAAGCCACCCCAGAACGGAACTTCAGGCACGGATTTAATAAATGAGTGGGCCCCCGTTGCCTGGTGGGACCAAAGTCACCTCTCTAAATACTTACTAGTATTTTAAATATTTTAGTATGGGAGGGCATGGATACCAAGGGGTAGACACATGAATAAGCACATTTCCATTTGACAGGTGCCTGAGCCACCTGCTGCATCTCAGTCCTATGAGGGCCAAGACCCCTTTAAGACATTCCATTATATATGAAGTCCAGTTTCCTTAATAGGAAAGTCAAGGAGTACATTCTACATTCCAAGAGGATTCATCACTTGTCAAAATTTTTACACAAAATTGCAGGAGGGACAACCCGATCTATAATATAAAATGTGAATATATATGCAGCATTAATCAATCTATATTTGCTTTTTTCTCAGAAAATAGTGCTAGAGATAGACCCTATATATATATCTATGTATTCGTGTGTGTATGTGTGTGTGTCTGTGCATGTGTATGAATTTCTTTTTGTGTTGATTCATTGAAAGAAAATTCCCTGTATTTGTAGGTGGAAGTTCCAGAAGCTCTTCGATAAAAACAGTCTCTAGAAGAGTATGCAGAACTGTTCAATGGTGTTAAGTAAAATACATCGTGAGATGTTTTTTTAATTGTCTTCTTTAATTTGAAATGTTCTCTGACTTTAAAGATAGCTTCACCCAGAAATTCCGAAGAGAATTTAAAGAAACAATCGGCATGTTTCTTCTGTAAATATGAAAATAAAGTTCTTTTTTATGTCGTGAGATTTGTGTGGGAAAGAAGTGGTTAAAGATGCTCTTCATATCTCTGGATGTGTTGGTGACGCTGAGCTGTCAGGAGTTTAAGAAATGTGCTGTTATTTTTGTAATCTAAATAAATTTGGATCGAAGGGCTTTTTCTTTTTTTAAGAAGTCAAACTAATATTTTTCTGTGAGTTGGTACATTTGTCAGGTATGTATGTAACATTGCTGAATATTAAAAATATTACATTCTCACTCAAAAGGTTTGAGTCCTTAGCATTTGCCTTTCATTTTTTCCTCATCTCTAAGAAAATTTGATCATATCTCTTTCTAAAGGACTGGAATCAAGAACTTTCTTTTAAAAAGTTCACCAGGCACTGTGGTGAATGCCTGCAATCCCAGGATCTTGGGAGGTTGTGGCAGGAGGATTACAAGTTTAAGGCCAGTCTGGGCCTTAGTGAGACTGTCTCAAAATTAAAAATATTTTTAAAAAAGAATGGGTGTGCACCTCAGTGATAAAGCACCCCTGGGTTCATTCCTGCACACCCCCCCTGCAAAAAAAAAAAAAAGTTTCTTGTAAAAATAAAAGGATATCATTCTGGATTAATTGATATTAGAGTCAGGAAGACAACGGATATTCCTGTGTTTCCATAAGTAAAATGGTAGTCAGAAGTTAGTTCAGTCATCTATTATGAAAATCAACTATTTCTGGAAGGGAAAAAGTGGAAAGTTAGGAAGTTTCTTGATAGGGAGGAAATAAGTGCCAAGAGAATGCTTGGAAGGCAAACCCACAAATTCCCTGCAAACTTCCGGCTGATACTACAGACACAACATTCAGGTCTCCCTAGGAACCCTCCTTGGATGGTGGGTCTCAGTGGTTTTTTGCTTTTTTTTTTCCCCCTTAAACAAATTGTGGCAAAACATCCATGAAATATACCCGATGACATGGGTGATATATTTGCAATTCCCTGCTATCTTTCACCTCCATGCCACGTAGTTGGAAAGGCATCCAAATTCCCATCAAGGAAAGATGTATCAGAGATTACTTTGGCTCCACTCTAGTTCTCCACCCTCATTTGCAAAAGCTATAAATCCTTTCTAAAGTCCTTTGTATTAACTATGATTAGCCACATATCCTTTGTGATCTACAAATTAGAGCCGTGGTCTTGGCAAGCTATCAGGGTCACCCATTCAATAATGATTTGCTTCATGGAGAGCTTTGGCTATCTCCAATCAAGAAGACTGTATTTCCTTATAAAATTTCTCTAACACTTCTTGTGTGTTTCTTTCAGTCTATTCCCATTGCTCATCCATTCTCTTACTCAATAAGAACAGCTGATGTAATCACTTCAAGAGGATTCGAGAGGCCCAGTGAGCTAAGTCAGTACACTGGCTCCATATGAGGGAGTGGTAGGTGAGTGACATTGTCTGAACTAAGTTCTCTCCTGGATATTGCACAACCTTGAAAGGTGCTGTCCCATTGTATATATGAAGAAACTGAGGCACAGAAAGGTTAGGGAACCATGACAACATAACCCAGGTTCCTTCCATGTCATTCTCCCTCAATGCTTCCATCCCAACTGGAATCCTCCAAAGGCTCATTCTTAAACCCACAGTGGAGGTGGCTATTTCCCTTGGAAGTGACCTGTTTCACTTCTTTCCATTAGTGTTCACAATCATGTTTACTCTTGTTTAAAGAAATAAAAGTTAAGTTTAGGTGTTTCAAAGGCACTCGTGTGTGTATATGTATGTGTGTGCATGTACGCGCGCAAATTTAGACTAGAAAGCCAAGCCAGATCTCTCTTTTCTGTAACACTATGCGCTCAAAGACAGGGTTCTTCTACATGGAGGGGTGGGAGTGAGAGGTGAACAGCTTCCAACTCCATCCTGTTGAGGCAGAGGAGCAAGTGTCTGCTGACAAATTGGTCATCGACAAGAGCATACAGGAGTCCCAGAAAAGGTACATGGTAGAACTCTGGGAAGAGGAGGGATGAAGAGGGAAGAGCTAGTGGCATGTTGACAGGAGCTCCTTGGACTGGGGAGACTGGCCAGCCCCTCTCCTCGGCAAGAGGAAGCATATTTTCTCTTTTGCATTATAAAAGACAAAATGCACTTACTAGGTACTTAACAAAATTCAAATAAAAATATGGATCTTCTCATTCAATCCACAAAAGAGAATACTATAAAGTCCATAATAAGACATAATGATGTTTATCCTTAAGGAAAAAACATTTCTAGAATGTGTTACTGTAGAATCCAGTACTATAAACATGTAAGATTTTATGTTAAAACCATCATTCAACACGAAATGGGGACCCTAGTTCATACTCTCTGCAAACTCACAAAGCTGGTATGTAACTAATTAGTTCATCTTCTATAAAGAGCTTTCAACTCACTGGGAGAAAAGCTGTCCAAGGTCAGATGAGGCATTTAGGCTATGATTTATACATACACGTTGACCTCTGAAAATACACCTCATTCTGATTTGAAATCAGGCCAGAATGCTGAGTCTCACTCTGCTTCACAGGCCCTGCTGCCACAGGTATTTAATAACTCAGTGTCAGCAGGATCTTGATTTAACACTTGCCCTGAGATGGTTACCATGAGGGGAATGAAAGGAAGAGGTAATGACAGGCTGCAATGCATATGGAGATACTCTAAAGATGGGGCTAAATCAATATGCTCTTGAAAAGATCTCATAACTACTTCTTTTTAAGATGAAGTTAAAACTGTCTCTTATTTGTTTCTCTGAGGCTCTTAAGGTGGACTTTTATGTCCATTAATCATCACATATGATATAAATTGACCTAAGAATTGACCTAAGACTTAGAAAGATCAAAAATAAGCACCACAATTAAATTTGCACTTAATGTCTGCAGATATTTCCTGAGTGACTACCATGTTCCAGAAACTCCTCCAGATGCAAAAGAGATCAAGCCCCATCCTCATGTGACACATGTTCCCATGTAAGGAGGGATCCTGTACTATTCCTTCCTGCACCTGCTCATGTTTTATCCAGTGGCTCCTATGCAGGAGGAGCTCTGCTCCACACTGGGGAGACCAACCTGAATTAGAAAATGTCCTCTACCTCAAAGTAGTGGAAATCCTAAGAAGTCAACCTTCCCAGATGAATAAGAACTCTTATTCATCCATGAGCTGTACAAAAATAGGTATTGGATGGGTTTTACCTATAAGCCATATTTTACCATTGATCCTTGATCTAAAGCAGATGTGAAGTGAAGGAAAGCTTATCAGAGAAGGTAATACTTAAATTTGTATGTTTTAAAGGATAAGAGAAATCACCAGGCTTAAAAAAAAAAAAAAAGTCTAATGATAATGAAGGACATCCCAGTTTGAGGAAAGAGGGTACTATAAAAAATGGCCAGAAATCATAGAATTTTATGTAATTCTGTAAAAACATCAGTTTGGTAAAAAGTTAACATTTCCCTGTTATTTTTTTTAAGTATTATAACCTTGGTGGATTAAGAAGAGAAGCTTTGTGATTTCTGTATGGCCTTTTCTTTTTACAAAAATAGCATGTGATCAAAATAACTACTGATAAACTTGAAGTATGCATCTTTTAAAGTCCTTCTTCATGCATATTTGAACACACATGGAACTATTTTTTTCTACCAAAAGGGAAAGATAGCTTATATACCATCATACCACCCACATTTTATTTAATCAATTTCACCAGCTATCAGATATTTAGAGTATTTTGATTAGTCTTCTGGTGTTGGGTATTTTGTCTGTTCCAAATCAGTCCTTAGCATTTGATTATTCTAACCTTTCAATTTCCCAAAACCCTTAGAAGAAATGATTGGTTGAAAAAATCACAGCTAAAATGTTGTTTTCCAAATAGAACAGAGTCATGGGGCATCATTGTGGTACACCAAAACTGGAATTAGGTTTCAACCAAATTGTCATGTTTACCAAGTTTCTCTTAGCCAAATTACATGCCTATCTGAACCATGGACATGTGGTAAGCACATTTCAAAAAGTCAGTAAATTTTCCTATGTCTAAACAAAAGCCTGAACAAGACAGTGAAAGCTAAGGACTATGGACCCAACTGTGAAAGTGATGAGGCACATCAAAGGATTGTAAGAGGGGGAGCAGCATGATGTTTACTTAGGTTTTAAAAACATGACTTGTGCAATCCAGGGAAGGATGGAATTAGTTAGGCCCAGACTGATGGCAGGAAGACCAGTTAGGAGACCATTGTTATGATCTAAGAATGAAGTAGGCGATGCAGACTTGAACTGTAAATGCTGCAGAGACGTGCTTGACTCAGAACAGATGGAACAGACTTTAAGAAAGTGTAAACTAATTGGAATTTGGTTACTAGTCGAATGGAGATGGTAGGGGACAATGCAAGAAAGGAGTCTAGGTGGATACCTGCATTCTTGGCTGTGCCATTTGGATAAAAGCCACATAATGGAACAAGAATATAGCAGGAGTAGGTGTGGTGGTGGGGAAGGAAGATGGGTTCAATTAAAAACAGCTTTCTGAGATGCCTTTCCATTTGAATGTGAGGGTCTAGAATCCTGATGGTTGCGTTTGTGCTGCAAGTAAGGATTTGGAGGTTCATGTGGTCTTAGTGGCATTTAAAGATAGGACACCCAGGGGAGTGTGGAGAACAGAGACACTGAGTATGAGCAGAAAGAGTGGAAGAAATCAGAAGAAAGAAATATTCCAAAGCAGCTGCACTAAGGAAGGAGTAGGCAATGGCATAAAATGACTCAGTGAGTCCTAGAGCTGGAGGTATTGACCTTGAAGAGAGCTGTTTCACAGCGCAGTGGAGATGGACATCAGAATGTTGAATTAGGGTAGCGTACAAAGTAGTGCCACTCGGCAAAATGGGGAGTGAAGCACAGTGCTTAAAATAATGACTATGCTGATGGAGGGTAAGAAGTCCACCCAGGCTCAGGATTGAAAAAGACCTGTCTTCCAGGTATGTCTGCCACTTTAACCTGACATGAGAAAAATTTCCATACACACACAGTGTCATGAACCACATGATGAGATGTTGGTCAACAGTGGGCCACATATACAACAGCGATCCCATTAAGGTTATATATCCTAGTAAGGTCATAGCCGTCTTAGTTTATGTAAGTACAGTCTACAATGTTCACACAAGAACAAAATCACCTAACAACAGATTTCTCAGACTATATCCCTGCCCTTACGTGATGCATGATTGTATATTATTTTGTCTATATAGCCCTATATCTAAGATCCAGATAAAGTTTGGAATCCTCATTTCATCTGTGGCAGCCCAAAATCTTCTGCCAGATTACTGAAAATTCCTGGGTGGACTCAGGGGTTTATCTACTCACCGCTGTCTTTGGCTCCATACCAAGAGTGCACCTTGCAAACCTATGATTAATGTTCATACAGAACCCCTCATCACCCTTTTGTAATTTCTATAGACTCAATATTGCATGAAAATGTGGTAAAAGAAAGTGGGTTTAACATTAGAGCAACACAAATAGCTTCAAATTAAGCATGAGAGACCTGTTATTAAAAATCCTCTGGCTAACTCACCACCAGAGATGTTTTCCAAGTTTTATACCACATGAGAGTCTGTGTTTTCTGGCAAGCTCTTCACTTCCTTCCTCTTCCTCTTCTCTTCTCCTGGTTCAGCCTCAGCACCACCCTTCTAGATCGCCCTCGGGAGTTCCAGTTCTATTCCCTCTGTCATGCACAGCAAATTCAGCTCTGTCTACCCTTCTCCTAGGGCGGCTTTACCTCTACCTTTGCATACCCAAATAGGTCAATGTAGTCAGCAGATCAAAAGGGACTTTTGTTTAACAAAAGTCACTCTAATGTTATAATTGTGAATAGGATTTTCCCCTCTCTGAAAAATGGTACCTACTATCCTTCACTACCACGAAAATCCCTGTTGAACCATTCACGATCCATTACCTGAACTGATGTATTGCTGTTGCTTCCTGACCGGTTTCTCTAACTTCATTCTGTTTATTCCTAATTTGCCTTCAACATGCCAAAGTGATATTTTTCCAAAACGCAATTCCGATCCTCTCAGTCACCTGCTTGGAATCCATCAGTGCTAATCTGCACTCTACAGCATAAAGTCCTAATCCCTGGGCACGGCAAACATGATCCTCATTATGTTTCTCATTCTCCCTGACTCGCACTCATGAGGCCTGTGCCTGAGCCACCATGAACAACTTGCGGTTCATGGATCTTGCCCTCATCCTGACACACACATTTCCACACACCATCCTACCCGTGTGGAATTTGCTTCCTGCTTTTTACATCTCCTTAGTGTCTACTCATCCTTCAAAGGAGACCTGATAGGTGAGCGGCTTATTGCCCAAAGGCATTATTCAAAAGAGCCTATATTCTCTCTACATTCTCCCTGAGTGGCCTCATCCAAACCTCACATAACCCCAAATCCCACCCCTATGGTTCTAGGCACATACCTTGAAGTAGACATTTGAGACGCATGCGTGTAACACTGAACTTCTCTTCCCGCTCCTGTTCTTGATGTATTCCACAGTCTTGTATTTAACTCCTTCCATATTCTTCCCTATCCCAGTCCCTTTTTGTTTCCCCGCTGGGTAAAGATTTTTTTTTTTTTTTTCAAAAAATTCAATTAGTTCTAACACAGCACTTACCACATGAACTTTTTAAGGACATTACCCATGTCTGATCTTGTTAGTGTCCCAGGGTCAAATATGTTTGATAAATGTTTAATGAATGAATGATCCCTATAAAAGATTGCTCCCAATGTGTAATCTTCATGATAATAGCATTTTATATTTCTGACGTTGTATAGTGTATGCTTTTCCAAATAGAAAATGCCTCTGGCTCATTCAACATTTTCAGCCAGCATAAGGCTCAGGTCTTGTCCCACAAACATTCTGTATTTGCTCATACTATCTTTTCAGTTCAGAATTACTCCCCCCCCCCCCTTTTCATCTCCTTGGGTCAATAAGCTACTCATCTTTCAGGGTTCATTGCTGTGGAATTTATCTGTTCCATTCTTCCCTGAGTCATCCCTCACTCAGACTTCTCATTTGGTGCTTACTACATTTAGATTTGCATTGTACTTGTTCATACATTCTAATATCTTCCTGCTCTCCCACTGTACTATGCAGGAGATCAGATGCTATATCTTATCTTTGTGCCTCATTCATAGTAAGGACTCAGTACATATATTTGAAGAGATAATTAGCTGCTCAACAAGAATGAAGAGACATATGATGGTATTGTCTTACCCCTCCTCCTAGGTTGACCAACAGTGGGATACTTTTCCTTAATGCTCCAACTAGATATTACATGAATTGCGTTGCTCAGCTGTGAAGAATGCCCTAATCACTAACCATTTTGTAACTTCATGAGAGAGGAGATATTATTTTTGAAAACCACGTTAATCAGATGACATATTGACATAAAGTGTTCACAAGTCAAAGAGGGGAGAATAGGTGACAAGTATTTTACCCTCACATAACCTTTAGTGCATAATATTATTGAACTCTGTGGTAACATGGTAAGGTCTCCAACAAAGTATACTACTTAGAATTCCTGTATTCAGTGACTTCTGCCTTCTGAAGGATCCTGAGATCTGTAAATCTGTATATCATCAAAATACTGTGGTCACTGGGACAAACTGCTAAATTTTTCTTTCTGAATGAAATTTCAGATGATCCATTAATAGTGGTTACATGAACACAACAAATGATCAAAACACAGCAAATGATCTAAATTACAATTTGCAAGTTGTCTTTTGTGAAGTTGTCAGGAAATAATTCTCCTTCAAGCCATGGGTTGGTGGTGCCAGATTCCCCCATTAAGAAATAATATTCATGTGAACACATCAGCCAATGAATAGCATCTCAAAGGGATGCTTTCTGTTGAAGCAAAACTGGAAAAATGAACTTTTTAAAAAAATTACATTAAAGAAGAGTTCAAGGGAAAATACCTATTTGTGAATGTCTTTCTAGACAGAGGTTACTTTAAATTCACAAAGAGGACTCTGAGGTACTTCCGGATAAATCTCTGTGTAAACATTTATTAAGTACTTGGGATTACTCAGATGTACCAATTATCTAATCTCATAGTTCAAATGTAAAAAATATTTTAATGGTGATAGAGTAGGGACTGGGGATCAGGAATAAGCAAACCAAAGACACACTGTAAACAATATTTTATTCACATACTCCCAAAATCTGGTTTTGTCCCAATCTCTGAGCTTGCCCTAGTGGCCACTGGTTTAGCTGTATGATTTTATTGCATTTTTCCTTTCTGTTGCATTTTGCTTTGAAAACAAAGCATGACTTGGCACGTGTATAAGCAGAAAAAGTAAAAGTAAAGATATTGGAGTGACATTTTTATTTCTTACCATTCCATCGATGGTGTTTAATGTCACCAGATTGGTAGGGTACCATAATGGTAAAGGGTTTTGAGCTTGAGACTAAACTCTGCCACTTACTTAGCTATTTAACTTTGTGCAAACTATTAACCTTTCCAAGTTACATTAACCTTTTTGTTCATATAAAACATTTCATGCAGTGCCCACTGCTGAATTCCAGCAAAACTGGTTAGTAACAGTGTGAAGTGACACATGTACCTACATTTCTTGGAATAGCATGTTGAACATTGAGACTTGTGCATGTCCAAAATTCCATGCTTAATTATCCTTTTTTCCCAATTTTAAGGCAACAGCCATCTGGAGATCCTGATTTAACTTTGATGAAACAATTAAATTAATAAATATATATATCTGTCCTTCCATTGACAAGTTTCACACCTGCAGATTCAACCATGTATTGAAAATATTTGCAGAAAAATTGCTTCTGTACAGACTATGTACATATTTACTTTTTCATTCTTATGATTCTCTAGTACCTGTTTCAGGTATCATGAGTAACGTGGAGAGGAGGATGTGTGAGGTTATACGTAAGTACTACACCACAACCCCAGCCCCTTAAAGTACATCATATATATATATATATATATATATATATATATAATCGATATATATATATATATATATATATATATAATCGATATATATATATATATCGATATAGATGAATGCTTTTGCCCATGCACACTAACACCATGATCATTTTCAAATAACACTAAGTTCTAATAACATTTCAGTGACCTGTTAGAGCAGACCTTGCGATTTTACATAGGTTTCAAAGTTGACTTAGCAATTGGTTTACACACTGGGTGTACAGCTTTGATGTTAAATGACCCCTCCAAAGGTTCCTGTTAAAGGCTTGTTCCCTAGGGGGGTGCTATTAGGAAGTGCTGGTCCTTGGATGTTGGAACTTCCTGATGGGGACTGTAGAACTCCAGACCCTTCCTCATTCTTTTTGCTTCCTGGCCTTGAGGTAAGGGTCTGCTTTGCCATATGTTCCCCACCATTGCTAGCTGTACCCTCATCAGAGGCTACAATCAACAGTCTGTCCCATCACAGACTAGAAGATCCAAAACTAAGTCAAAATAAGTCTTTTCTCCTAACAGGTTAATTGGCTTAGGTATTTTGTTATAATAATGTGAGGCTGAGTAATACACCAGTGTATCTCCCACATTTGGTGTCAAGGTTTTTCTGCCATTCTTTGTCACCAATACATGTCTTTTTGCCATTCTTTCATAAATGATTGTAAGCCCACCTTCTATGCAAAATTGACAGTATCAAGGTAATTTAATAAACCACAAAAACCTGCTAAGGAGCTGGCAGGAGAAAAAAAAAAGACTGGTCACTTAGCATTATGTGCTCACCTGAATTTGCCATATTACCCTGATCTTAGAGAAATATTAGTACATGAAAGAGATTTTTATTCTGGTGTGTACTTCCAACTTAGAGTAACAATAATCACTGTAAATAGTGTGCTTTAATGTAGGACGTTAGGATAATAACACTTGCATTTAAGTGCATTTATTTATTGGTTTGGAAAATCAGACATCTGGAAGGAATTTTGAAGACTTAGAACATTTCCTTTTGCTCATATTTGTCAGATCTGCCCCCCCTTTTTAAAATGTGTATTTGAAAGCATTTTAGAAAATTTCTAATCTTTTGTTTTTAAAATGCCCATTCCTATCCTCAAATTTTGTTGAAGATCATATCAACCTCAAGATGTAGAAATAGACAACTTGAAAGATCCCAAAGTTTATGTTAAGCAGTTCACATGTGGGGTCAATACTAATCCTAACTCATCATATATCACAAATGAAGACTAAAATATGAAGATAATGCTAAATCTGATAAGGTAAAGAGCAAACACATTTTTTTCTGTACAAGTATCTTACCTTTCCCAACAACCCACCAAACCTCATTTAACCATATATAATGGTTCGTCAAGTAGGCTTTGCAGAATCAAAACAACTGGAATGCACAGTGTACATTTCTCCTGAGCTGGTGGAATGATGTTGCTTTAAAAATGATTTAGATAATTGGGAAAAAAAGAAACATGAAAAAGATAGTGATTCTCATCAAAACCAGTTTTACTATTGTTTCGTTCTGGGAAAACAACATGATAGAAGTGCTTATTTTTCATCCTTCAAAATGAAGATTCAAATACACTTAATTTTACTGAGCATTCTCTCAGTCCCTTATCTTGAATAAAACACATGCTTATGAAGAAAAAGTGTCCTCCCTATTCTCTGCCTCTTTAATACTTTCACCCTAAAAGAAAAGGATTCTGGTTTTAGGGGTGACAGAATTAGGACTTGGTCAGCTTGGTTCCCCTATATCCACTGGAATATGATAATGCCTTTCTTCCCCTTAATTTCTTTTTTTCCACACCACATTTTATTTTCTTGCCTCTTTTCCAACAAGATTGAAGTACATGCAACCAAAATTAGAACCTCCCCTTTCTTACCAATAGTAAAACTAGGAAGTTGGACTTAAAGTGTTGTTTGTTCTTGTGCTCTTGGAAGAACTCCCAGTCTTTAAATTGATGGTGCAGCTGTTGATTGAAAACTATTCGAAAGATATATTCTGAAACTTGTCAGACAAGTCCATTGTAAGGGTTTCTAAAATGTTTACATCTAAGAAAAGACAATGCCTATTTAACATCCATCAGAAACTAATAAAAGTAATTTGGATGTAAAATCAAAAGCTCAACCTCATTTCAACCCAGTAGTGAATGACAGAAGTATCCTGTGATGACCAAATGCTTGGGCAATGTAGGGTGACCGTCAATCAATGAGCCAAGACATCATCACATGCTCAGTCAGAGGCGGACTCCTCAAAGCAAGCCAGCTTTTCTGGGCAGAGATGGGCACAGGATGCTAGCGGCTTCTATCAACACCCAGATGATACGTGAGAAAGGGTGAAGTCTGCGGCCATAAATCTTTCAGAAACAAACTAAATCTGTGGTTTATCCTTAAGAAAAATGTAAGGCAAGGATGCAACAATATTATGGTGCAGGGCAAAGAGCAAACTAGTAGTCAGATGTGGTTTGAGTCCTTGAACTATCAAGCTCCACAACCACTCTGATTATGGTACCCTTTTTCTGCGGAATTGAGAGCGTGGGCCTGATGGTGCCCACATGCCTATTTTTTCCAATATAACTTGATGATCTCCAAATGTCTTTCAGTTGTGATAGGTTTTAAAGATTGTTAAGTGTGGGCGGGACATTCTTACTCCCCTGTTGTACCCTAAAGTCTATTTATTTAGTTTTTAATGATAGTTAAAATACGGTGATATTGATGCTTTCAAAATTCCTTAGAAGTAGGCCTTGATGAAAACAGCAATAACAAACTAAATTTAGGTCATATGCCAACCAATTCAAGTCAGAAAACAGTGTTTGGGTCAGTTAGATAATGCTGAAAATAAATCTTCACCTAAATAATAAGTTAAGAGAAGAAAAAGCAAACAGATCTTACTAGAGTAAGAGTGGTAAGAAATTCAGGATTTGAATTTACTAGAAATTTCCTAAAAGACAAAGAGTTTACTAAATTGAAAATCATTTGTAAATTACTATTTCACTCAAAATAATTGTGTAGCATTCACATCTTCATTTGTCTTGATGGTGGTGCAGATGACCAACTTAGATTTACACTGAACATGTGTGAAATTAAATACTGCATCAATAGTATGATCATCAATGTGCATTTCTTTTTAATGGTATGGCAGAAGCATCTGGAAAGGCAAATATTTCCATAGGTTTCTTACAGTAATGGAGGATAGTATGTATCACATAAAGAAGTAAAGAGGGTCTTAAGCATTAGCTGCAAAGCCTGTTCCCCATCACACTCATAACAACGAGTTTACCACATCTTCATCTTTTCCTAACCGTTTCCCTAAAAACAAGAGTAAAATAAAATCCACAAATAAATGGCCAAAAGATTATGAGAAAATGTTGTTTTAAAGGCAAGATGTGAGTGTCAGGGGAAAAAAAAAAAGTGCAAAGTAAAATTCACCAACTTTTCCGCAAAGGATTTTCTGTTGCACTATAAATAGGCCTTATCACTGTACTAGTCCTTGAGGAGCTCCATTCTTAAAGCAGTCATTTCAGAATCTGTTGGTTAGATAAATATGATGTGATAGGACAATTCTGAGGCACTTTCCTCTTTAAAAATTCTTTTAAATTTGTTTAATACATTAAGGGCTCACATTTGTATAATAGAAACCACTTTTTAAAAGAACATACTATTCTTGAAATATTTGTTAACTTTGGCTGACGCTCTCAAAAGGCATTCTGTAGCAACCTACACTCTGGATTCCATAACTCAGTTTAATCTTCAGACACCCACTTGTGCCAGGGTCAGTGGCACAGAAAATTCTATTTATCAAAAACTGAATTTCCTGTTTTAAAAATGAGTACCGTCTTTGATACTGTTTACTGAAAACTATTTATGGTTCACATGAACTGCTGTATTTGGCATTTACTGAAACTACCAGTAAACTCCAATATCATTCTAATTTAGAAAACTTTTAACATTTTTTGGTATGCACAAGAGTTCCAAACAGTGTGACCTTGTGATGTGAATGCTCTGTGTTCCACAGCACTCACTGGCTTCCAGAGGAGCTGCTGAGCAGCTGTCATGTTTCCCAACAGAACATGGTGTAATAGTCTCTTGCTCACCATGTTTATTTAATGGCATACTCCAAGTCTCAGGCATGCAGTCTGCTGAAAACTTCAACCATCATCATTTGCTGCTGTACATTTTTGTAATTCTCTACAGTTTAAGGATTTGTTACTTATTTTAGTCTCTTAATAAACAAATAAAAGCACACCATTTTACACTATTTGGGCCAAATTAATTTTATTATGCTCCATGATGAATTGCCACCAGTGCAACATCCTATTCACTATACATTTCAAAAAAAAAAAAAAAAATTCACATACTAAACAAAATTTCAGTTGATAAATGGAAATGAATGATTGAAAATTTTTATGAATCTCATACATACAATATGTGGCTAGCTGAAATTGTCTATCACTTAGCATTTAGATATAAAAAGCCTCATGCTAGTTTGTTAAATGCGAAGGCTACCAGACAATCATTTAGCTGGAGTATATACGAGAGGCTTTCAGACAATGCACAGGTATAGTGCTGCCCACAGTACAGGATGGTGGAGGACTGAAACATGCAAACTTCTATCTTACTCAGTAAAGAAGATGTAGTTTTCATGCCTGGACTGAACTCCACAGCTGTTGTGTTTAAACCAAGTGAAATTTAGACTTTGTGCAATCACAACAAAAGGCCTTTTTTTCTTTAAGAAAAAAGAATAAACTTAATTACCTTTGGCAAATTATATACTCATCTTATGTGTTGTGTTTCCAGCTCCGAGAACTGATACCCTCCTTCCCCTAAGAGACTCCTAATAAATACCTGTCATACCAAAGTTAGCTGGAAAATCCTGAATTCCTTGGTCAAAAGTTAAGAGACATCTTACACTGGCATTACCTTCCATTTCTAGGACACTTAAAATATTTTTAATAATGTCATAAAAAAGAAATGTTTAATGTTATTTATTTTTTCAGAACTGGAGGACTGAACCCAGCAGTGCTTTACCACCAAGCTACATCCCAGATTTTTCTATTTTTGAGACAGGGTCTTGCTAAAGTTGCCGTGGTTGGCCTCAAACTTGTGATCCTCCTGCCTCAGCCTCCCAAGTCACTGGGAATACAGGCTGAGCACTGCACCAGATTTAATGTTAATTATTTAAAATAATTATAATGTCCTGGTTAACATTTGCACAATTTTCTGATTTTATTTGTTAGTAGCTGTCCAACCTCATCCATGCCTGACTCACTGAGCTAAAGCCACAATAAAAATGATAGTAAGCAGAAAAAGGTTTCTAGCAGCAAAGGGCACTGTTTTTACAAGAAACAAAAATCTAGAATCTTTCCCATGTGCTTAAATTACTCTTGCAAGGAAGGTAACATTCTTTGAATAACTTAACTATTTTACCGCACCATTTACTGCTTTCATCAACTAAACCTCTTAAATTATTTTTTATGATAGCTAGATGCATGATCACTAGAGATTATGTGATAAACTTGTTAAAATTCAAGCCACATCTTGCAGGTCCAGCCTGTCAAGATCATGCCAATACTAATTTTGGTCGAAACAATTCTAAATAGCATAATTTTTAGTTGGGTATCGTGACTATAGTAATGAAATACATTTGGAACTACATTCTGCTTATGACTCAATGTGAGAAAAATGTATTTAAATCAGATAATTTTCTACCTAAAATTCAGAGTAGGTAGGTATGATAGTTAGCACTGTAAATATGAAATGACCACCTTCAGGTGGATTAGTGTATTGTAAAGAGGCAAGGACACCCTAATTTTAACACACCATTTAGTATGCATAAACAAATGTGCAGGTTGTAAGGTTTTATTTTTTAAAAAAATCTATCAAATCAGAATCAGTTATGTGTTTCAAGAAAATTGACATTGGGACCACCGATCTTTTAAGAAAATGTAACCTTTCACCTGATATTTGATGAAAACCTTGAGAAATTACCAAAAGAAAAATATACAGTATGTTAGGTTCAGCATTACAGTACATACCTTTGCCAATTAATTTGATTTTTATGGTTGGTACTTTTAAAAACCTTAATCTATACAAATGAAAAATAGAATGACCAGAATTGTTCATGAAGAATGAAACTAGCCCCAAAGTCTCCAAACTCAAACTTAAATACCTTTTGAGAATAATACCAAAAATATTTTTTAGAGTTTTGTCAAAAAGTCTGTCACATTTGCTACAGCATAAACATTAAGTGCAGTCAAGTACAGGTATGTAAGGAAGGGTTCCTTGTGGTTCCAGCCTGCAAACACCACCACTGTGCCAGTAACAGCAATATTGCTGTAACAGGCATTACCGATTTCCCCTACTGGTATCTCTGTAGAGATGTCATACAGAGCATATTGCTAAAACTTGAAAAATGGTGTCAGTGTAGTGATGTCTAGAGAACTGTGCAAGGTATTAACTTCAACATTCATATGTAGCATTGTACTCAAAATGAAGGGGCTAAAGAAACTAAGGTTTACATCACTTAAAAAAGAATGTAGTGCTATAATAGATTTTAATAAGAAAATTTAGGTACAGAAAAAGTAGGGTATGAAAATAGTGTTTTCCTTCTGGCATTATAACTAAATTACATTAAGGTTTTTGTCAGTCTCACATATAGTATTTAAACTCCCTTGTTGATGGAATGAAATATATTCACAAATCAAGTGAGCATCCTGGTGTAAACTTGTACACAGTAACAGGGAGTAGCTTTGTAGAGGATTATGACAAACCTTTACAGATTAAATGAGGTATTGCACAGATTAATTAAAAAAAAAAGCAAAAAAGGCAACAAAAATATACAGCAAATTGGTAGAACATTTACATGATAATTTTACAGAATCCATAGACAGAAAGTAGTGTTTAGTATTTCACCTTAAAAATATATATATAATATATAGATCAGTCTTCCCATTCATCATCATCCTCAAAATCTTCTTCATCATCTTCATCTTCATCTTCATCTAGAGGAAAATCATCAAGACAATGAAAACATACACGTTACATAATTCTTAAATTATTTAACCTCTGAAACATAATCCATTTAATTTCTGGAGAAATCTAGTTAAGAAGATAGAGTTAAAAATTTAATGAAATATATCTAAAGAGTGTGATGGTTAAACCAAAGATTAGAACAGATGTTCCAAGATTTGGGTTCTGTCCCTTAATATCTATGGAACAAATTTCAACCTGAGTGATTTTTCCCTCTCTCCCTGTACTGGTAACAGAACGTAGGATCTCATTCATGTGAGGTAAGAGTCTCACCATTCAGTTCTCCCCATCCCCAGCCTATCCAGTGTGTTTCTGAAAATGTAATATTACATTTGGGTTGGTCTTTTTGAATTTAAGACTTGCATATCAAAAATTCAACTGCATATCAAGAATTCAACTTTGAGTCTGTGGATTCTCAAACTCAATACTTGTGAAATTTTTTCTCTCTCCCTAACCTGCTTCTCCATCTCCACTCCAGTCAGTTTCATCTCAATTAATGGCACCAATTCTCTTAGGTAATTGGGCCAAGAACCCAGAAATTCTTAATGATTCCTTTTTTTTTCACCATCAATCAATTCTACTCCTTCCCACCACTTCCAGGGCTACTCCCCACACCATCATAGTATCTTGCTAAGATTGTTGCAACTCTATAAAGTCCATTTGCAGAGCAAACATAGTGATACTATTTACATTCTAAACTTTAAAAATATCATGTTGCTACCCTTCTAAAGGCCTCCTGTGGCCAAGCAGTGCTCTGAATAAAATCTGATGTGACCTCATTCTAAAAGACCCTACATGATTTCCCAGTCATCATCTCTCACAGTTCTCCAAGCCTTTCTCATTATGCTCCTTTGATTCACTATTTCTAGTAAGATGCTTCCTTTCTGTCCCTTAAACATGCCAACCTTATCCTTGCTTTAGAGCTTTTGAAGTAGCTCTTCTGTCTGAGTCTTCTTACTTTTGAGGACCCACTTAAACCCCAACTTCTTAGAGGGTATTTCTGACTATCCAACATAAAGTGTAACACTCCTCCACAATCAGTAACTGTCTTTCCTGTCTCACTTTCCTAAAACACTACTGCCTGACATTCTTACACTGTTTATAGATTCATGGCCTTCACACTAGAATACAAGCTGCATGAAAGCCGGGACTTTGCCTGTCTTATTCATCACTGTACCCTCAACACCAGAACAGTGCTGCCCAGAAGCCCCTCAACTGAACTTGTTGAATGAATAAGTATCTAGATGTTGTCAATTTCTAAAAGCACATTTCTACATTTTTATCAACTTGCCATAATAACTAACCTTTCAAGTTATATCCCATACAACCCATAAAGGCCAAGTTGGCAAAGACAGTACCTGAACACTTTCACTTGATAATAATAGACACTAAGAACTAGGAGTATGTGACATATATGTGGGCTAGATGTATAGATCTCTTTTTCTTTTATTCCACGTCCCCCATAAAATAGATTTTTTAAAAGGTCCTATAAAGAAATACTTAAGCTAGTATTAGAACTTGGAAATTAACAGAAGCCAGAAAGAAGCAAAGATACCTTTTCTTGGCTCCAAACTAAGTTATATCTTTAATGATGACGATAATTTATTTAAGTCTAAAAGTCAGCTCTAAATTGTTATAGAATGTATTTGCAAAGGATTTCAACTAACTTCATGTCACAACTTCTGTTTACTTTTCTAGTAATGGAAATAATTTGCTATCCAAAGTTTTTGCTATACAAGCTTCAAAACTTCACCTGGATAAAAGCAACAAGTATACCCAACTATGTTGGCATTGACAGAATGACCAAAGATAGAAATTTATCAGCTAATTGGTCCTCTTTGGGGAAAAGGAGGAAACAGCTAGTAATTCTATCTTCAAGTACTAGCATAGAAATAATAGTGAAAAGACATGGGTCCGAATACACAAAGTATGTTATATATTCATTATATGTACAATGTTTTAAGTTCATTACAACTTACATGACTAATATAAATGATTAAAAAAATAACTATAGGGAAGTATTTAACAAAACCCACAGATATCAAAAGAAAAAAAAAATGCTTTCTCATGATCACCTATTATATAGCAACCTACCATTTGGCCCATCTGATGAGATGTGGACCTTTAATTTATCTTTTTGACACTGGCAGTTATCAAAATACTTCCTGAGCATCTTCCATATATGAGGTTAATTTTTATATTTTCTTTTTCTATTTGGCCTGAATTGCATAGTGGTTAGTCAACTAAGTTTAAGCTGAACAGTTACAATTTTAAGAATTCTTAGTTCTTTTTATAATATTGTCAACATTAATTGCTTTTTCTTGAAAGAACAGATCGGCTAATATTTGGCCTATTGGACATTTGACCCAGATGATTAATCCTGTCTTCCTTCAAACATTTGTTTCACCTAGCTTCTAAATACTACGTTCTTTCTCAGACCTTATTAGACTTTTTCTTTTCTTTTCTTTTGGCCTGGGCAGGGGGTACAGTGGGGAATTGAACTCAGAGGCACTTTACCACTAAGCCACATCCCCAGACCTTTTTTTTCCTTCATTTAAAAATTTTTAAGACAGGGTCTCACTAATTTGCTTAGGGCGTCACTAAATTTTTGAAGCTGGTCTCAAACTTGTGATCCTGCTGACTCAGTCTCCCATGTTGCTGGGATACAGGCCTGTACCACCATGCCCAACTAGATCTTTTCTTCTCCACATTCACTTTGCTAATCTCGACCAGTTCCATAAACTTCAATAACATGTATCTATGTACAGTCTATTGACAGGCAAATTTATGTTCACAAGACCTTGTCCATAAATTCTAGACTTATAACCAAATCAACATTTAAATTTGAATTTTTACTAAGTATTTCAGATACAAAGTGTAGAAAACCCAAATTCCTAATCTTTCCTCAAACTTGCTTCTTTGTTAAGGAAATTCCACCTTTCAAGCTGTTTAGGTCAAAAAACCTGGAGTCATCCTTCACTATTCTCTTTCCTAAAAACCTCACTTCTGATCTATCAGCAAGTCCAGTGATCTCCACATTCAAAGTACAACTAACCATTTCTGATTAGTACAATAACTCAGGGTCAAACCTCCATCGTTTCTTGCTTGGATCACTGCCACTCCTCTGACAGTTTCCCATTACATTCAAAATAAAAGCCAATGGTCTTTAAAGCATTACTAACGGTAACCTATTTCATTCTTTACTTCTTTCTCGTTCCCCCAGTATCGACCTCAGCTCTTGCTGTTCTTTCCATCTCATATTTTTCCTTTTTTTTTTTTTTTTTAATAAAGCATGTTTTACTCCTTCAATTCTTTCCAGGTTTTTCACAAATGTCACCTCAGTTGGGTCTATCATTCTATTCCAAAATGAACCTCCCTCCCACAGCCTGTAACTCCCGCTCCATTTTCTGCTATATATTTTCTAATTTGTTTTATGTATTTCTTGGTCTCTCTCACTAGAAAGTTTATTTAATGAAGGCAGGGGATTTTATTGTCTTGTTATAATTTTAATATTACTCCTCAACAAATATTGATGAAATAAGTTAGTCTATTTTATCTTTGTAATTTATATAATAAATATTCTCATTGAAGGAAAACAAATGTTGCTCAAGGATCTTAAGATATGCATATCCTTATAGAGAAAAAAAGAAAAGGAAAGGAAGATTTACTGAGCACCTACTATGTGCTAGAGGTAATCTGCTGGTTACATATTATTTTATTTAATTCTCACCATCAATCATTTCTAAGTGAATTCTCTCCATGTAACAAATAAGAAAAATAAAACGACAAAGTATGCTTTTTTGGGGGTGGTACTTATCGGGGATTGAACCTAGGGGTGCTCTACTACTCAGCTACGTCCCTGGCTCTTTTTATTTTTTATTTAGAGATAGCGTCTCCCTTGACTGCCCAGGCTGGCCTCAAACTCTCAGTCCCCCTGCCTCAGTCTCTAAAGTAACTGAGATTATAGGCATGTGTCAAAAAAGTATTCTTTAACAAACTCCAGAACCTGTAGAACATTCCTAATTTTCCAATGCTGTGAGATCAGAAAAACTTTCTTATGTCATCAAAATATAACAGGAATGAGATCTAGAAATCCCAAGCCTTGTCTAGAGGTTGCTTGATAATCAGATTCTATTAGTATTTCTCAGTACAGGAAATAAAATTACCACTTGTCCAAAGCTGTTTTTACACTTTACAGCTATGGCTGTGGCATGCTAGCATCCATAAAGTTTCAGATAGACTAATCACAGGGGCGACATTTTATTTAATTATAGCCTAGAATCCATATCAGTTAATTATTCATTAGCAGAGAAAAGCTAACAAAGACAGTCATAAAAACTAAAATTGCAGAATTTCGAACGATCAAATTTTTACTCTCTCTCTCACACACACAAACACACAAACATATGCAAGATACCTGAAGAATGAATGGCTTTGCTCCTTTTCTGCATTACTTCCATCAATGCACCCACAATTCCTGAAGTGGGTGCAGGTGTTGGTGGTGCAGACTCTTGGCCATCAGACACCTTGGAATACAAAATTGGTAAGACTCAACTGTAAATCCTTAGCAAAGAATCTGTCTTCAGAATATCTTACTTTCTTAGTAGCAACTCTTTATCTTGAGAAAATTAAAAAGCATACAAGAAATTTTCAAGTCCGGGCAGGATTAGCTAAATTAAGAAGAAAGAAACTGCAGCCTTCAAAGAATTATGCAGGAACTATTGCCTTTCCTTTGTAATGTATAAGCCATCAATGTCCTGCCCCACCAAATGGCTATATTTAGATGCAAATCAAATTCTTTACTGAACAATAATTATCCACATGGCTGGGTAATTTCTGCACTTCCAGCACACAAGTCTGAGATCATAAAACTTCAACACTATTATTAAAAGATATTATTTTATAAACCTGGGCAATATTTAGATTCCTAAAGTTGTTTGGAGGAAACCACACTGAAGATATCTAAGAGCGACTTAATTCACCTTTATACCTTTGCATGTCATATTTATAACTCACACTATATAATTAGAGTTAATATGGTATATTTCAAAATGAACCTCCCTACTCATAGCACAGGAGATCAGCTAAGAAGCTTTCAAACTGTACCTGTTTCACATGGCAAATAACTATTACTAGTATAAATTACTTCTATTTCCTTTAAACTATATTCAGGAAATAAAAGAAACACGTAAGACTTTTATTAAAAACTCATTTATTCACAAGCCAGTTCATGCAAAATTATCCCTATTTCCAACATTCATATTAAAAAAGGGGAAAAATATTTAGTGGAAAAAATTTACAATTTATGACATACTTATCTAAGTACTAAAATAAGATAAATAAGTTTTTACATATTAATTTTGTTATTTCTATCTCTGAACTTCCATTACCCATTGGTATAATATTGGTGAAAAGATAAAACAGCATAGATAAACTAAAATAATCACAAGTTTTTAATCATATATTTTTATTTATTTGAAATTTTAAATCATTTTCCAAAGAAAAATATTTTTCCAAATAGTAAAAAAAACATTTTTCCAAAGAAAAAACTCTTATTTTATGAAGACAAATTTTTTCTTTTTTTTCTTTTTCTTTTTTTTTTTTTTTGGTAATTCTTCCACTAACTACTTTTCTTTCTGGGATAAACACCACTGTGTTCTCTAAAAAATATTCCATGTAGTTACCCATAAGATATAGACTCATTCATAAGTACTTAAGTTCAGAGGCTAAATATAAAATATTAGTAGTATAGCGGTCCACAAACAGAAAATCTGAGTTTGAGGGTTTGGTATTTCTGTATGAGGCTCTCAAAGGATATAATAGCAGCCAGGACTACCTTTAAGTGATTAGGTAATGTAAGGCAGAGAACACTAGGTAGGAGTGCAACACTGTCATCAGTGTATAAAAATAAACCTTTATACCATATCAAGTATATTCATTTATTTATATACTACCTATGGAAGCTTTTATGGTACAACAGCAGATTTCGGCACTTGTAACAAAAGACCATATGGCCCATAAGTCTAAATACTTACAATCTGGTTTGTTATAGAAAAGTTTGTGAACTTTTAGAGCATTAAATGATCTAAAGGATAAGATGATCATCTTGTCCAAAAGTTATTGGTCTTCACTGTCAGAAATTCTACTACTACTCTTTCAATTTTTTTTTTTTTTTTTTTTTTTTTGGTGTGGTTTTACTACTCTAAAACATGGAATCATTAGACTATGATTTAATTTTCATAAAGTTACTAGTTTGGATTTACCAAGGTAACTGCAATTGGTAAATTTCCCACACTTTAATAATGACTCTTTAAAAAAGTACCTTTTTATTTAAAAATCAAGTATAGAACAATGAATTGTAAACATACTATAAAACTCCACTTTAAGTTTCAGAATAGGTAATCATACCAGTGAATGTTTTGGTAGGAACTAATTGGGAAGAGGCATAAGAACTTTCTGGGATGTGGAATGTTCTACATTTTGATGTAGAAGTATAGGTTATACAGCTATAGGAATTTTTTATTTAAAAATTTGTGCATTTCATTGTATGTAAAGATATTTAAAAATTTATAGGGTTAAAAATTATAAATTAGAGCAAGAGAAAAAAGACTAATGAAATTTTTAAAGAAATCTTATAAATTACTTTAAAATTCTATTGTGATCAATGACTTAAGATGAAAGGGCAGATTACTTACAGATTTCAGTTGAATACCCTGTCGTATCTGGTCTAAAAGCGCATCCCTTCCAGAGCAGGACACTGGTCGACTGTTCTGTTCCACTTTTTTTAGCTGAGCACCCTCTCTGATTTGATCTAAAAGGGCTGCTTTGCTTCCTGCAGGAGTTGGAACTTGATGGTCCCCATCAGAAGGGAGGCCAGGGGGAGGTGGTGGCCCTGGTGGAGGTGGAGGTGGAGGTGGTGGGGGTGGTGCCGCTGATCCTACCACTGATAGAGGTGGAGGTGGTGGTGGAGGCCCAGAAGGTGCTGAAGAGGGAAGGGCTGGAGGTGGAGGAGGATACACCCTGTTTGGTGGTGGTGGAGGGACGACCACACCCGGCCTGGAAGGAGGTGGTGGTGGAGGTGCAGCAGTGGGAGCTCTTGAAGGTGGTGGGGGAGGAGCACCTCTTCCCCTGGCAGGAGGAGGAGGAGGGCCTGAGCTATGTGGAGGGGGAGGAGGAGGTGGTGGTCCTCCCCTTGATGGTGGTGGAGGTGGTGGTGCTGAAATAAAAAAACATAAAAACAAGATCACTCTCCTGTTGTTTCTTGAAAAATATCAGTGAAAACACCAGAATTTAGTGTTTAGGAATCAATACCAGTTATGAAGGTAAGATAATAAACATTTTTCTACTTTCTATAATAACAGAAATATAAACATAAAGTTCACTTAATAAGCACTCTTTTACATTTTAATAAAAATTAACAAATAACTTACCTTTTTAAACAATCAATTACTTTTAGTTTTTTAAATTAATTTAATGTTTATAGTTTATCTATTAGAATTTATTAATATTAATCTGATCTAAATTCCAAATATGATGCTTTTCCTTTAAAATGTAATCCTTTGTTGTCTAATTTACATGTACTAGTATTTTATGATATAATGTCCTACATTGCCTAAAGAAATTCTAGCAGTTCTAGCAATGAAACAAAGGGAGACTAGTTGCTCAATCAAAATGTTAATTACATACTTAGGAGACAAAAAGTGATTAACAAATTAACTGAGTTCCTATTAACTGTAAAACGAGACTAAAGTCAATCATTAAAAGTGACCATTATTCTGATAGTAATGATTTTTACATTCTTCTACTTAAATGACAATGTTAAGATATAATAAAACAAATATAAAAGTACAGTGACATCAGACTATACTGGAGAATGTGAATAACACCTTGAAGTGTTAGATTTTATTTTTACTACATTTCTGGAGACATGATATAGCATCGACATACACCAATAAATATAAAAATGTACTTCATCTTTTCCCATTAATTTAAAGACTGGTTTGAAAAATTATTTTTATGAGTACAGAAACGTTAGAATCCATAATAGTCATTTGTATTTACTGATACAAAGTATAACGTGGTATGAAGGAATCTTCCTATTCTACCAAATTCAATTATAAATACCTAACTTAATTATAAATATCAATAACCTTAGATGCTCAGTAATGCAATGAAAGGAAAAAAACCTCACTTTACAGGGAATAAAACAATATCTTCTGATTTCATTTGGGACAATCATGGGAACATGCTATAGATATCTACAATCAAATAAAAATATAAATATTGAATGAAATGTATGGAAAGAACCAAACTCACATCGGTATTGTTTTCCTGGCATAAAAACTTTCAAATACACATTAATATACATAACAGGAAGCAGGAGAGTTACCCTACATTCAGACCATCACAGTGGGACACTCCTATGATTTACACTTAAGATACACTAGAGGTCTAGAAGATACAGCTAAGAGTCACCCAATTTTCCATCTAACTGGACCCAAAGCAAGGAGACTTCAAACTTTCTAGAAGCAGAGTGGTTTTCTAACATATTTTCCATCAAAGGGCAAAAAAGGGAGGAAATGGCAAACACACACACACACACACACACACACACACACACACACACGCTCGCACACACACGTAAGTAGATAAAATGGCCATTCCCTGAATAAGAGTGTATATCAAACTCTTTAAGCAGATACAAAATTTCATTCAATCAGTTACACTTACATTTCAAATGGCAAAAATATTTAGAACTAGTATGACAGGCTTTTCTGTTACTTAAGAGGAAAAGGATCCATACTATTTATTACAAAAGACATTAAATAATTATTTCTCATGATTTTACCAAGAACCATGAATTAAATTTCTTTCGAACCTGCAGTAAGTACATTTATTGGGATAATTTGGGATTTGGCTAATACCAACTCAAAGAGACACTAATTCATCACTCAGAAAAGAAAGCCTTGATTTATGAGTAAATTATCAGCTGCATCCAATCTGAATGTAGAGAAAGTTCAGCATTTCTATTACCTTGCAAAGTAACGGCAAACTTTTTTAATTTTTTATTTTTTTTGAAGAAAATATATACTAACTTTTGATTTTTATAGTGTGCTTTATATCTACATAAAAAGGAAACTACAAAAATGCTATATCCCAAGATAAAAATGTGGAAGAATTAAAACAGGAGAGGAGAGGACATATGGTATACTGTTAGTCAGATCTATACATACGAACACACAAAAAAAAAGCCTCCATAAATCACTGAGAAACAAACCATTATGAGAAAACTCTAAGTCACCACAAATATCAGAATTAAATGACAATGGTATTTTTGACATTTAAAAAAAGAAATAAGTGGAAAGCATGAAACAAAAGTAATTGAAAATGAAAACTGTTTCATCAAAGCTAAAAGAAGACAAGACTGAGCTTACCAACAAAACAAAACAAAACACAACAAAACAACTTTGTCTTGATGGGAGCCTAATACTCAAAAGTAACTGTTATTTCAAATTAGTATTACAAGTACTGGTAGATAACTTTCCAGTCACTTATAAGAATTATAAGCATTGATGGAAGGTAGATTAGAGGAAGGACACACTTTCCAGCAGTTCCTCAGCACCAGATAAAAAAAGCAGGAAGACTGCCCCCCACAGCAAGGAGGGTAACTAAGGGAACTCACTGAAATTCAATACTGGACAGTAGAAGAAGTCATGGAGACACAGAAAGTTGGAAACTTTTAACCTAAGAAATAATACTTTAGACATGCCAATCTGGCTGGTAGCAGCCACAGCTGCTGCAGGAAGGGGGAGAGCAGGTATAGACAAAGGACAGCCCAGCAGAACAACAAAACAAAACAAAACAAAACAAAACAAAATACCTGGCTTTCAAGAAGTATGGGTGGGGGACCTGTGGGAAAAGAGGGAGGCTGATGTCAATGGAGTCTGTGGGAAAAGCTGTTGAGTGAAAAGTAACCAAAATCTCTAGGTCCACAGGTGGGTAATTTGGGGGAAACCCAGGTCACCTGCATGGGAACCATTTACAAGTGTTGCTGCCCAGGCAGAGGCAGGAGATGGGAAACTCACAAAAGGAAGGTACCAACTGCCTATTATAAGCCCCAAGGAACCTGGGCCAGTTTAACTGAAATAGGGACAAAGAAAACTGTGCCTAGGGCATACAGGCTCTGGATACCAAGGAGAGAGAGAGTTCCCTTTGTTGCTGGCGCCCCAGATGTCCACCAGAGATCGGCATCTCCCCATCAACAGGGGTGTGGGTCTAATCTCAGATACTCACTGACAGAAGTTCCGACCAAATACCAGTTACTGAAACTTCCAATTTAGAACTCTGCATCGCCTCCATGACAAGAATATACAATTTGTCAGCATTCTGCAGTCTATCCCACCCTACACCGGGAGATGAGGAAGCTGAGAGTTATTGGAACCAGCTTTGGCTCCTAGTCACAAGGGCTGGCAGTTAGGTGAAGAACACAACATTGTTGAATTTAACAATCCACAGCCCTTGACCAAAGATTACAGAGCCCAAAAATAAATACAAAGGATGAAAATCCATCCCTGACAATAATTTTGACTTCAGTGGAAATAAGTCCTTTATTTCTCATTAAGAGTTTTTAACCCCTTTTTCCTCTCATTTATTCCAGTATACCGCTTTTAAACTTTTTTAACTTAAAAATTGTTTAGCTTTTTCAAAAATCACTTCATTATATTTTAATATTTTTTTCTTTTTTCCACTCTGTGAGACTGTATATAGGATGTGCTCTCACTGTGCAACAGGTTTCAAAAAAACATATACATTCATATAATTTTACTTTTATTTTAGTTGCTTTCATCATCACCAGTTTATTATTTAGCTTTGGTTTGACTTAGATGGGGTATAACTACTATGTGGGTTTGAGTTGTTTTGCTTATATTTGTTTGTTAGTAACTTGGTTTCTTTTTTTTTTTTTAATTTTTTTATTTTTTTACATTTACATAGGGTAATGATGTTTATTTTTCCCCTCCCCCCACCCCTCCCACCCCTCTTTTCCCTCTACACAGTCCTTCTTTCCTTCATTCTTGCCGCTCTCCTTAGCCTAACTCTAAACCTAACCCTAAACCTAATGCTAGCCCCTCCCACCCCCCATTATATGTCCTCATCCGCTTATCAGCGAGATCATTCGTCCTTTAGTTTTTTGAGATTGGCTTAACTCACTTAGCATGATATTCTCCAATTTCGACCATTTGCCTACAAATGCCATAATTTTATCATTCTTCATTGTGGAGTAATATTCCATTGTATAAATATGCCACAGTTTCTTTATCCATTCATCAACTGAAGGGCATCTAGGTTGGTTCCACAATCTGGCTATGGTGAATTGAGCAGCAATGAACATTGATGTGGCTGTATCTCTGTAGTATGCTGATTTTAAGTCCTTTGGGTATAGGCCAAGGAGTGGGATAGCTGGGTCAAATGGTGTTTCCATTCCAAGCTTTCTGAGGAATCTCCACACTGCTTTCCAGAGTGGCTGCACTAATTTGCAACCCCACCAGCAATGTATGAGTGTTCCTTTTTCACCACATCCTCGCCAACACCTATTGTTGCTTGTATTCTTGATAATCGCCATTCTAATTGGGGTGAGATGAAATCTTAGGGTAGTTTTGATTTGCATTTCCCTTATTACTAGGGATGTTGAACATTTTTTCATATATCTGTTGATTGCTTGTACATCTTCTTCTGTGAAGTGTCTGTCTGTTCATTTCCTTAGCCCATTTGTTGATTGGATTATTTGTATTCTTCGTGTAGAGTTTTTTGAGTTCTTTATAGATTCTGGAAATTAGCACTCTATCTGAGGTATGGTTGGCAAAGATATTCTCCCACTCTGTAGGCTCTCTCTTCACATTTCTGATAGTTTCCTTTGCTGAGAGAAAGCTTTTAAGTTTGAATCTATCCCAGTTGTTGATTCTTGCTTTTATTTCTTGTGCTATGGGAGTCCTGTTAAGGAAATCTGATCCTGAGCCAACAAGTTGAAGATTTGGACCTACTTTTTCTTCTATAAGATGCAGGGTCTCTGGTCTGATTCCGAGGTCCTTGATCCATTTTGAGTTGAGTTTTGTGTAGGGTGAGAGATAGGGGTTTAATTTCATTCTATTGCATATGGTTTTCCAGTTTTCCCAGCACCATTTGTTGAAGAGGCTATCTTTTCTCCATTGCATATTGTTGGAACCTTTGTCTAGTATGAGAAAATTGTATTTATTTGGGTTTGTGTCCATGTCCTCTATTCTGTACCATTGATCTACCTGTCTATTTTGGTACCAATACCATGCCGTTTTTGTTACTATTGCTTTGTAGTAGAGTTGAAGATCTGGTATTGCAATACCCCCTGCTTCGCTCTTGCTACTGAGGATTGCTTTAGCTATTCTAGGTTTTTTATTCTTCCAGATGAATTTCATAATTGCTTGCTCTATTTCTGCAAGGTACATCATTGGGATTTTAATTGGAATTGCATTGAATCTGTATAGCACTTTAGGTAGTATAGCCATTTTGACGATATTAATTCTGCCTATCCAGGAACACGGGAGATCTTTCCATCTTCTAAGGCTTTCTTGAATTTCTTTCTTTAGTGTTCTGTAGTTCTCATTGTAGAGGTCTTTCACCTCTTTTGTGAGATTGATTCCCAAGTATTTTATTTTTTTTGATGCTATTGTGAATGGGGTAGTTTTCCTAATTTCTCTTTCTGAAGATTCATCACTTATGTATAAAAATGCATTGGATTTATGAGCATTGATCTTTTAACCTGCTACTTTACTGAATTCACTTATGAGTTCTAAAAGTTTTCTGGTGGAATTTCCAGGTTCCTCTAAATATATAATCATGTCATCAGCGAACAGAGATAAGTTTGAGTTCTTCTTTTCCTATTCGTATTCCTTTAATTTCTTTGGTTTGTCTGATTGCTCTGGCTAGAGTCTCAAGGACGATGTTGAATAGAAGCGGTGAAAGAGGGCATCCCTGCCTTGTTCCAGTTTTTAGGGGGAACGCTTTCAGTTTTTCACCATTTAGAATGATATTAGCCATGGGCTTAGCATAGATGGCCTTTACAATGAGAAGTATTGGAATGAGCTCTTCTTTAAAGGTTTTGTAGAACTCGGCTGAGAACCCATCTGGTCCTGGACTTTTCTTTGTTGGTAGGCTTTTGATGACCTCTTCTATTTCATTGCTTGAAATTGGTTTATTTAAGTTGTGTATGTCCTCCTCGTTCAGTTTAGGTAGTTCATATGTCTCTAGAAATTTGTTGATGTCTTCGAGGTTTTCTGTTTTGTTGGAGTATAGATTTTCGAAATAGCTTCTAATTATGTTTTGTATTTTACTCGTGTCTGTTGTGATGTTTCCTTGTTCATTCCGAATTTTAGTAATTTGAGTTTTCTCCCTCTTTCTCTTTGTTAGTGTGGCTAAGGGTTTATCAATTTTATTTATTTTTTCAAAGAACCAACTATTTATTTTGTTAATTTTTCCGATTGTTTCTTTTGTTTCGATTTCGTTGATTTCGGCTCTGATTTTAACTATTTCCTGTCTTCTACTACTTTTGGTATTGGTCTGCTCTTCTTTTTCTAGTGCTTTGAGCTGTAGTGTTAAGTCGTTTATTTGTTGATTTCTACTTCTTTTTTTGAATGCACCCCATGAAATAAATCTTCCTCTAAGTACTGCTTTCATAGTGTCCCAGAGATTTTGATATGATGTGTCTTTGTTCTCGTTTACTTCTAAGAATTTTTTTATTTCCCTCCTGATGTCTTCTGTTATCCATTCATCATATAATAGTGTATTATTTAGTCTCCAGGTATTGGAGAAGTTTCTGTTTTTTATTCTGTCATTTATTTCTAATTTCAATCCATTATGATCTGATAGAGTACAAGGTAGTATCTCTATCTTCTTGTATTTGCTAACAGTAGCTTTGTGGCATAAAATATGGTCTATTTTAGAGAAGGATCCATGTGCTGCTGAGAAGAAAGTGTATTCGTTCTTTGTTGGATGGTATATTCTATATATGTCCGTTAAGTCTAAATTGCTGATTGTGTTGTTGAGATCTATAGTTTCTTTATTCAATTTTTGTTTGGACGATTTATCCAGTGGTGAGAGAGGTGTGTTAAAATCGCCTAGTATTATTGTGTTGTGGTCTATTTGATTTCTGGAATTGAGAAGGATTTGTTTGACGTACGTGGATGAGCCAATGTTCGGGGCATAGATATTTATGATTGTTATGTCTTGCTGATTTATGCTTCCCTTAAGCAGCATGTAATGTCCTTCTTTATCCCTTCTGATTAGTTTTGGTTTGAAGTCCACATTATCTGAGATGAGGATGGATACTCCAGCTTTTTTGCTGTGTCCGTGTGCATGGTATGTTTTTCCCCATCCTTTCACCTTTAGTCTATGGGTGTCTCTTTCTATGAGGTGAGTCTCTTGCAGGCAGCATATTGTTGGATTTTTCTTTTTAACTCAATCTGCCAGTCTGTGTCTTTTGATTGATGAATTCAGGCCATTAACATTCAGGGTTATTATTGTGATATGATTTGTATTCCCAGTCAATTGACTCATATTTGTTTTTGACATGATTTGGTTTCTCCTTTATTTGGCTATTCCTTTAGGCTAGCGCCTCCTGTTGCTGATTTGCATCGTTGTTTTTCATCTCTTCCTCATGGAATATTTTGCTGAGAATGTTCTGTAATGCTGGCTTTCTTTTTGTAAATTCCTTTAGCTTTTGTTTATCATGGAAGGATCTTATTTCATCGTCAAATTTGAAGGTAAGTTTTGCTGGGTATAAGATTCTTGGTTGGCATCCGTTTTCTTTCAGGGCTTGGTAAATGTTGTTCCAGGCCCTTCTAGCTTTTAGGGTCTGGATTGAAAAATCTGCTGATATTCTTATTGGTTTCCCTCTGAATGTAATTTGATTCTTTTCTCTCGCAGCCTTTAAAATTCTGTCTTTATTTTGTATGTTAGGTATTTTCATAATAATGTGCCTTGGTGTGGGTCTGTTGTAATTTTGTATGTTTGGAGTTCTATAAGCCTCTTGTACTTGGTTTTCCATTTCATTCTTCAGATTTGGGAAATTTTCTGTTATTATTTCATTGAATAGATTGTTCATTCCTTTGGTTTGTTTCTCTAAGCCTTCCTCAATCCCAATAATTCTTAAATTTGGCCTTTTCATGATATCCCATAATTCTTGTAGATTCTGTTCATGATTTCTTACCATCTTTTCTGTTTGGCCAACTTTGCTTTCAAGATTAAATAATTTGTCTTCAATGTCTGAGGTTCTGTCTTCCAGGTGTTCTATCCTATTGGTTATGCTTTCTATGGAGTTTTTAACTTGGTTTATTGTTTCCTTCATTTCAAGGATTTCAGTTTGGTTTTTTTTCAGTATCTCTAACTCTTTATTGAAATGATCTCTTGCTTCCCGTATTTGGTCTTTTAACTGTTGATTGGTGCGATCATTTAATGCCTGCATTTGCTCTTTCATCTCCTCCTTCAATGCCTGCATTTGCTCTTTCATCTCCTCATTAGCTTCCCTGATCGTTTTAATTACGTACATTCTGAACTCCCTTTCTGACATTTCTTCTGCTCTGCTGTCATTGGGTTTTATTGATGTAGTATCTAGGTTTGTTTGGGACATTTTCTTCCCTTGTTTTCTCATATTGGTCAGTTGTCAGTGGGACCCTGTGATATTGCAGTTTTCCGCTACTGGCTTATAGTGTCCCGGTAGATTTCCAGTGTATCACCTCCCAGTCTTCAGTAGCCTGATGTCTTGGAGGAATCTGATAAAGCAGCTCATCCGAAGAAAACTGCCCCTAGCCCCCTACTGGTTCCACGGTTTGGAACTGGCTCTGTGCGGAAATGCTCTCACTGTGGGCCTGCGCCGTGCAGCTGGCCGTGTGGGAGGAGCCCACTGCCGGAGTGTGGAAGGCTACCTTGGGAAGACTCTAGGTGCGCTGCCTGGCTCCAATAAGCCACCTCTATCTGGGCCTGCCACCCGGGCCGAGCTTTACCCAGTGGGCAGACTCACCCATGGCTCTATTTCAGTCCGAGTCTCTCAATGCCTCCCCTTCTTAACTCCTGGGTTCTGGAGCGACTAGGGGTGCACTCTCCCTCTAGGCCGCCTTCTTGGATCGCCCCGTGAAGAGAGCCTGCAGTCGGAGTGGGTAGAGCCGCCTGAAGAGGTCTCTGGCTGCCCTGCCCTAATCCCAGAGGCTGCTTGCGGATCGAGGCTCTCCGCTGGTTCGTTGCCGGAGTATGCTGCACTGCAGTGGCTCCGGGACTCGGAGCTTGTTCTGGTCAGAAAGGCTCTCACTAGCGGGCCAGTTCCGTTCCGAGAACCTGGAGAAGCTGGCTGTGTGGGCGGGGCCCACCACCGGAGTGCGCAGGGCTGCCTGTGAATGACTCTAGCTGCCCTGCCCGGCTCCCATAAGCCACCTCTATCTGGGCCTGCCACCCGGGCCGAGCTTTACCCAGTGGGCAGACTCACCCGTGGCTCTATTTCAGTCCGAGTCTCTCAATGCCTCCCCTTCTTAACTCCAGGGTTCTGGAGCGACTGGGGGTGCAGTCTCCCTCTAGGCCGCCATCTTGGATCGCCCCGTGAAGAGAGCCTGCAGCCGGAATGGGCAGAGCCGCCTGAAGAGGTCTCTGGCTGCCCTGCCCTAATCCCAGAGGCTGTTTGCGGATCGCGGCTCTCCGCTGGTTCGTTGCCGGAGTACGCTGCGCTGCAGGGGCTCCGGGACTCGGAGCTTGTTCTGGTCAGAAAGGCTCTCACTAGCGGGCCAGTTCCGTTCCGAGAACCTGGAGCAGTACCTTGGTTTCTGTTCCTCTTATTGCTTCTTCTTCACTCTCTTCCTCCACTAATAGTCAAAATTTCCCATTCCCTCTTCCTCTTCCATTTTTTTATTACTTTTAGTTTTTTTAATTCCTTCTTCTTTATAGCCATCATCTGCCACCTATCTCCTATCTCTTCTCTGTTCACTGTTTAAACGTTTCAAACTTTCTCTTCTCATCCTACTTTATATTCCCTTAAGAAACTGTTATCCCACTAAGAGAATTAAATAGTTTATATAATTCTCCTCCATTATTATTGCTATGATTATTAATATAGTGGATGATGTAGTACATATCTGTTGTTTGATGCCTGATCAAATTAATGGGTTTTTACTGTTGGCAGTGATGTTAAATGCCGACACCATCAATCCTATATAGGTGGCAATTAGTGTAACAGACGCCAAAGTAGACTTTGGACATTTTTTATTAAAGCTGTACATCTACTGCTAACATTATTGCTATTCCTAGTTTCCTACTTCTGCTGAAAGAGGCTGGAAAGTGAGTGAGACACTTTAAGTTCAGGGACAAGAGATCCTGCTGCTGAGCAATACTCACAACTTAGCCAAGTAACAGAAAATCTCACCCCACACACAATTGAGTCCTACTCTAGCCTCAATAATACTTCAACACATAAAATCTGGGAGACAAAACCCGCAAACCAACAACCAGAGGGGGACCTCAAATCCTACTCCTGAATATCTATCTACTCATACATCAAAAACAGAGAGAAAGGGTCTGGGACTGTGGCTCAGTGGTAGAGTACTCACCTAGCATGTGTGAGGCACTGGGTTCGATTCTCAGCACCACATATAAATAAATAAAAATGAAGGTCCATCAACAACTAAAAAAAAAAAATTAAAAAAAAAAAAGAGAGAAGTCCCAGAACAAAAAAATTAACTATACACAAAATGACACATGTATCAAAGAGGAAGGGGAATCCACCTCAACTAATGCACAAGTCCAAGACTTCTGAAAACATGAGGAAACAGGCAAACAAATCTCTCCCCAAAATTCACCATCCCCAACAAATGATCCTACAGATATGAAGTAGATGAAATTCCTGAAAAAGACTACAAAAAGCTGATTATTAAATATTCAAAAAATTAAAAGAGCTAAGGAATGAATTAAGAAAGCAAACATGAGAAGAAAGATAATTTCAATAAAGAAATACAGATAATGAAAAGAAACCAATCAGCACTCATAAGATAAAAGACAAAATGAATTAAACAATTCAATGGAAAGCATCGCAAACAGACTAGATTGCACAGAAAACAACGTCGGGCCTTGAGACAGGGTACGTGAACTTGAATACTCAGTATGCAATAAAGGAAAAAGAATAAAAGACCACGATCAGACTACACAAGAACTCTCGGACTGCATCAAGAGAACAAGACTGAGAGTCACTGTGATAGAAGAGAACATGAAGATACAGGCTAATGGCATTAAGAACATTTTCAATGGACAGTAACAGAAAAATTTCCCAATGTTAGAAATGAGATAGACAGCATATAGGACTCCAAACAGACAAGATCAGAACAGAACCATCAAGAAATATCATAATTAAATTACCTAGGAAAGAAAATAAGGAATTATTAAAAGTTGCAAGAGAAAAATGTAAGATCACATTTAGAGGCAAATCAATAAGGCACACCTCTGACTCTTCAACACAGCTCCTAAAACCAAAGAGGGTCTGAAATGAGATATTCCAAGCTTTAAAAGAAAACAACTGCCACCCAAGACTGCTATATTCAGCAAAGATATCTTTCAAAATCAATGAAAGAATGGAAACTTTCCATGATAAGGAGAAACTAAAAGAATTTATGACTACTAGGAAAGCACTACAAAGAATATGCCCCAAAACAAACCCCAAAACTCCTAAAGAGATGAAGATCATTAGAACGTCCACCAACTAAATGAAAATTGAGACAGAATTAAATATAGCAAATAAGCTAAAATGTTAGGAAAATATAAACATATCCATAATAACATGGAATGTAAATAGTCTCAACTCCCCAATTAAAAGACATAGATTAGCTGAGTGGATCAAAAAACAAGGTCCAAACTATATGCTGTTTGTAAGACTCACTTCATTGGAAAAAACACCCACAGGCTGAAAGTACAAGGACTGAAAAAAAAATATTCCAGACAAATAGAGCCTTAAAACAAGAAGGAATAGCTGTTCTTGTATTTGATGAAGCAGATTTGAAGCAAAAATTAATCAGAAGAGAACAAGATGGTCTCTAAATCAAGGAGGGTCTGAAAGCCAACATCATACAGAATGCAGAAAAACTAACATCATTTCCTCCAAAATCAGGAACAGGACAAGAATGTCCCCTCTCATCACTTCTATTCAATATAATTCTTGAAACTCTAGCCAGAGCCATCATGCAAGAGAAGGAAACTAAAGGACTACAAATAGAAAAAGAAGACAAACTATCAATACAGAATACAGACTGATAAGGGAACAATTTGACAAGATACAACAATAGTAAATATATATACCCCAACATTCCACATAGACCCCAATACAATAATACTGGGTGATTTCAACACACCTTTATCATCAATAGATAGGTCATCCAAGCACAAGATTAATAAAGATTTTTCAACCTAAATAATACTATAAATAAAATGGACCTGATAAAACATCTACAGAATATTTCATCCCAGCATTTCACGTGAAAACACCTGAATTTACTTTCTTCTCAGCAACTCATGGAACCCTTTCCAAAATAGACCACATTCTAGGGTCACAATATAAATCGTAGTAACTACAAAAAAAAAAAAAAAAAAAAAAAAAAAAACAAAAAACCCAGACACAATCCAATGCATTCTATCAGATCATGATAGAATGAAACTAGAAATCAATGGCAAGAAAAGTAATAAAAAAAAAAAAATATATATAAACATGTGGAGATTGAACAATACTATTTTAAATGAAGAATGGATCACAGAAAAATGAGAAGCAATCAAGAAATTCTTAGAAACAAATGAGAACAGATACAACATCAAAATCTCTGAGACAATGTGAAAGGTGTTTTAAGAGGAAAACTCATAGTACTGAGTGCATATGTTAAAAAAAATTAGATCATAAATACATAAGCTTATGTTCTACCTCTAATCATTGGGAAAGGAAGAATAAATTAATTACAAAATCAGTAGCAGACAGGAAATAATTAAGATCAGACCTGAAATTAATGAAATTGAGAATTTAGAAAATACACAGGAGCAAAGCCACAAAGATTTAGTTATTCGAATAAATAAGACTTATAAGCCCTTAGTCAAACTAACCAAAAGAGAGAGAGAAGACTCAAATAAACAGAATTAGACATGAAAAAGAAGATATCATCAGACACTTCTGAAGATAAATTTCTAGACACACATGACCTGTCCAAATTGAACCAGTAAGATACAGAAAACCTAAGTAGACCAATAGCCAGTAACTAAATTGAAACTGCAATTTAAAAAGTCTTCCAACAAAAATAAGGCCAGAACCAGATTCATTCTCAACTAAATTCTACCATACTTTTAAGGAAGAACTAACACCAGTCTTTCTCAAATTATTTCATGAAATTCAAAGGGAGGGACCGTTTCCAATTACAACCTACAAAGTCATTAGAACCCTGATATCAAAACCAGACAGACACACCAAGGAAAGAAAACTACCGACCAACATCCCTGATGAACAAGGATGCAAAAATCCTTAATAAAATATTAACAAACTGCATCTAAAAACACATTAAGAAGTAATATGCCTTGATTAAGTGGGTTTCTTCCCAAGGATACAAGGCTGATTCAACATAGGCAAATCAATAAATGTAATTTACCACATAAACAGAAAGGACAAGAATCATACGATCATCTCAACAGACGCAGAAGAGGTCTTTGATAAGATATAGTAACAATTCATGTTAACAACAGTGGAAAAACTACGGATAGAAGGAACTTGACTCAACATTATAAAGACTTTATATAATAAACCAAAGCCAACATCATACAGAATGCAGAAAAGCTAACATCATTTCCTCCAAAATCAGGAACAGGACAAGGATGTCCCTCTCACCATTTCTATTCAATATAATTCTTGAAACTCTAGCCAGAGCCATCAAGAAAAAGAATGAAACTAAAGGACTACAAATAGAAAAAGAAGACAAACTATCAATGTTTACTGATATGATTTTATATCTAGAAAATCAAAAAATAGATTAAAACACTCCACCAGAAGTTTTCTAGAGTTGAAATGAATTCAGCAAAGTATCAGGATACAATATCAACATTCATAAATGAACAACTTTCCTATATTCCAACAGTGATTCTGCTGAGAAAGGAGGAAAACTATCCCATTAGTTATAACCTCAAAAATAAAATACTTGGGAATTAATATAAACAAGAAGGTGAAAGATCTCTACAATGAAAATTATAGAATACTGAAGAAAGAAATTAAAGATCTTAGAAAATGGAAAGACCTTCCACAGTCTTGTATAGGCAGAATTAATATTGTCAAAATGGCCGTACTATCAAAAGTAGTAAACAGGTTCAGTGCAATCCCCATCAAAATACCTATGGCATGTTTCACAGAACTAGAAAAAAGCAGGACTAAAATTCATTTGGAAGAATAAGAGACCCAGAATAACCAAAGCAATCCTAAGGAAGGACAGTTATGCAGAGGTATTACAATACCTGATCTCAAATTATACTACAGAGTTATACTTAAAAATCAAAATAAATCAAACAAACAAACCAAAAACCCAAGCATAGTATTGACATCAAAACAGACATGAAGTCCAGTGGGACAGTATAGAAGACACATACTTAACAGCCATCTGATACTTGACAAAGGTGCGAAAAATGTATGTTGGAGAAAAGAGCCTTTTTAACAAATGGCCAGGAAAAACTGAATAGCCACACGTCGAAGAATGAAACTAGATCCCTCTCTCTTTCACCCTACACGAAATCAAATCAAAGTGGATCAAAGACTTAGGAATTAGACCAGAAATTTTGCAACTGTGAGAAGAAAACATAGGGTCAACAGTCCATCCCTATTGGTGCTGATTCCAACTCTCTTACTAAGATCCCTAAAACTCCTGAACAGAAAGGAAACAATTATGAATGTGAAGAGAGAGCCCATAGAAGAGGAGAAAATCCTGCCAGCTATTCGTTTGACAGGATCTAGAATAAATATAAAGAACTCAAAAAGTTTAACACAAAAAAAGACATTTCTCAAAAGAAGATATACAAACTGTCAACAAATATATGAAAAAAATGTTCAATATCTCTAGCAATCAGGGAAATGTAAATCCAAACTACCCCATGATTTAATCTCATTCTAGTTAACAAAATGGCAATTATCAAGAATATACATAATAATAAATGCTGGTGAGGATGCAGAGAAGAAGATACACTCTCATATTGTTGGTGGGACTGCTAATTAGTATAACCATTCTGGAAAACAGTATGGAGACACCTCAAAAAACTTGGAATGGAACTACCACATGACTCAGCTATTCCACTCCTTGGTATTTATTAAAAAGAACTAAAATCAGCATATATGGCAATACAGCCACTTCAAATATTTATAGCAGCACAATTCACAAAAGTCCAATTATGGAACCAGACCAGATGCCCATCAACAGATAGATTAAGAAAATGCAGTGTGTATGTATATATGTGTATACACACACACACACACACACAATGGAGTTTTACTCAGTCATAAAGAAAAATGAAATTATGGCATTTGCTAACAAATGGATGGAAATGGAGAACATCATGCTAAGTGAAATCAGACTCAGAAAGAAGAGCTGAATGTTTTCTCTCATGCAGAGCAAAATAAAGGGGAAAAAAGTAGGGGATCGTATATTATAAAAATATAAGGAAGATCAGAGGACTAGAAGAAAGGAATAGAGAGGGAGAGACGAGCAACAGGAAAGGGGAGGAAATGCGTATGAATTTAACAAAATCACGCTATATGCATACATAAGCATACCAGAGGGAATTCTACCTCTATGTATATTTACACAGCACCAATCAAAAATGAATAACAAGTGAAAGGATCACCAGTAGATTAGGATGTGCATGGTGGTGATTTGAATCATGGTCTGACTCCCTCATGGTTGTGTTGTACTGGGAACTTTCTGTGTGAAGGTGCAGATCAAGATGGCCCAGTCGCTATGATGCTGCTGGCCAGGGACTATGTGTAAAAGCATACCACTATTATCAGTCACCAACTCACAGATGATAGAGAATTCTGAGCATAACAAAATGACCCTAATGTCTTGCCAGTCCAGCATCCTTCAGATTGTTTGCTTTGCTGAAACTTTCCCACAAATATCCTTTTGATGAAACCTATATAATAAATGTGCTGGGTCACTGTTTCTCCATCAGAAAGCAGTGTCCCACCTGGCCCTACCTTTTTCTCTCTATAAGTGTTTATTGGTCTTTTTCTTTATCCCCCATCACATCCTGTCCAGTTTCCGAATTAATAGCCCAGACATGAGATGCCCAGAGAGTTGGCGCCCAAACAGAGAACGGACACAGGGGAACTTCAATGGTCAGATGAGGGGACACTCCTGAGGCTATGATACTCAAAGAAAGATGAGGAGGGCAAGTTTATAGATGGGTGTAAAACACAGGACAACTAAGATCCAAAGAAACGGATAGACTCTATGCTTCAATGCTTAAGACTTTCTCTCTCCTACACTTGCATCTAAAATGTAAATTGTGGAAACTGGTTTAAGACCAAAGAAAAGGAGTATCACTTTTAAATTCAAGCCTCTGTGACTGGCTATCTTATCTCCTTTTCACACTCTAACACCCTGCTTTTTTAAGAAGTTCCTCCATAACACTACAGCACAGGGAGAAAAAAGGAATGATCTCATATAATTTTTCTTCTCCTTAGAAATCTTTACCTGAGGATTTCAGGACTTTAATCTGACCAAAGAATAAACTCTATAAACTACATCTGTCTGATATCCATCAGAGTTTGGCCACCTGGCCCCACCTTTTTCTCTCTATGTGTGTCTATTTTTCTTCATCTCACATTGCCCCTCATCCGGTTTCTGAGAGCAGAGATGAGAGCTGCGGCAGTAGAAGAAGGAGACTGGGGGAGGAAGCACTGGAGGGAAAGGTGTGGGAACCAGGACTGACATGGAGTAAAACAAGTTCTACCCATGTATGACTTTATGTATAACTAATTCTCTAATAAAAAATAAATAAATAAAAAATAAAATTTAAAAAATTTTCAAAATTCTGTAACTTAAATATAGTAATGTATAGTTCAGAATATATTAAAGATCTGATTTCATGCACTCAGACCAAGATAATACAAATTGAAAAAACTTAGTTAATGCCAACTAAAATTTATGGGAATGCTGACAAGCCCCTTTGTGGGAATTTGTAATACTGTGTTTATTTATGTTTAGTTCTCTCTCACTGACCCAATTTAATGTAAAATGTAATTTATTTTACACAGGCTACTGAAAAAATGTTAAATGTGAAAAACAATCACAAAATAATCAGTATAATTAGTAGTAATAAAAACAACAGAGGTTCTGTGGGCAAGAGGTTTTTCCATCTATAGAACCTCAATAAAATTAAATTGTACACAAAGTGTAAGTTCTAACTCATATAGAAATAAAATTTTATTTTAGCATCTATATGTTAGTTTGAATATAAGGCAGAAAAATCTCACTATAAGTTATATTTAGAGACAGGATATATGAACTTTAGCTTCTATAAAAATAAACACAGCATAGCATGCATAATTTAGAGTGCCAAGTCAAATAATATTACACATACATACCACTCCACTGTGGTGGACCTATAGAACAGATTATTATGAGTTAATGACTTCAAATAATTGCATACACAAAGAGATACACTGGAAGTCACATGTCATTTGTTCTGTTTCGTTTTGGTGGGTATCAGGATTGAACTCAGGGGCACTCAACCACTGAGCTACATTCCTATCTCTATTTTCTATTTTATCTAGAGACAGGGTCTCCCTGAGCTGCTTAGCACAGTTATTTGTTTTTATAAATCTGATTACATAATTTTACAAAATAAGTGTCAAGGATATTTGAGTAAACGGACTTTACAAAGTATATTTTTAAGACAACTTCCCTACCACCTTTCTGGTTTATTTTTTTCATACTTTTAAATATTAACTTATAATTATGTACTCTACTTAGAAAAGACTTTTAAAAATTATTAATTTGCCATTTTACTCGTACTTTAAAAAAAAATAATCTGTCTTACATAAAATAAATCTTTGGAATCTAAAAGATTCCAGACTAAAATTTCAATTCTTACATTAAAAAAATTATATTTTATTCCCAAAGCATTTTTCTTAATTCCTATGACATTTTTGTTTTAGATAGATTAAATTAAGGAAAGACCTTGCCTAATTCAGTGTTTTTAACCTAGTAAAATAAAAAGCAGTAACAAAACAAAACAAAAAAACCCAGAAACAAAAACAAAGCCCAATCTAGTTCATATGATCAACTTTTAGTTACAGGTATTCAGGTGAAAAGGCAGTGATAGGTTTGGTCAAGTAACGTCAACAATAAATTAAAAACTTAAAATCCAAAGGGCTGAGAGATACTGAGTATCACTTTAGTGTATGGCAAGGTGGGTAGAAATAGTGGAGAAAGAGTGCTGAAGAACACAAGAGGGTTGTCAAGACCTTGCACTGTCTACACACTAGCAGTAACCACGAATGACAAAGGGCATTTTAGAAGAACAGCAGTGCTATGCCAAGGATTTATTTTTAAAACTTGACAGAATTTGGAAATGTAATTTGTCTGCAAATAAGATAAATTAACATCATGCTAGCTTCAGTGGAATTAGCATTGCTTCCAAAATAGCAATATAACCTTAAGTGTATTTACACAGTTGTTTCTATGATAGAATGTAAGATGACTGTCATACTGAGAAATTATTTTATTTGCATTTTGCTGAAATAATTGTTAAAATACAACTAAAATATGAGATGCTTTAAAGGAAAGATCCAGGAACCAAAAGACAATTTTGTACTTTATCCAAGAAAAAGTTTGCATCTTAAAATTAATAGAAGAGTTTATATTATTTATATTCTAAAATGCTTACATTATCAGTTAGACAGTGATTATATTTAAATTACTACTTCTGAACTATAAGAAATACAACTTTAATGGTAGTTTCTAGGATTCAATAGTGAAATATTTAGGCAACTATAACTTTATTCTAAAATAGAACAGCTGGAAGATTTTGTGTGGGTTTTCATGAATTTAACAACAAAAGTCTTCAAACAATAAAAGCAGAAATCAAAACCTTGTCAAGCTTTTTAGTTATGCTAAAGTAACATTAAGACAGTGTGCTGGGCCAAGTTGTGCATAAATTCACACATTCTGCCCAAGAAAGGGTTCTCATGTACATAGGTGTCTGGCATGAAACTGACCTCAGAAGATTCACAAGAAAAAAAAAAAAAAAATCCAAGTGCTTAAAGAGAAATAAAAGTTACCTTGCCTTCGTAGTTCATTTTTAACTGCTTCAACACCTCCTGTTTTTTCAATAAAGTCATATATAACTTTTGATGTTTCTCTGTCTTTAAGTTGTGCCTCTGAGATTCCACACATATCAAAAAGATTCTTCAATTCTGGATCCAAATTATTCAGCTACAATAGATAACATAACTGCTAAGTATAACAATTAATTCAATTAAAAAAATGAAAAAATGATAAAATTTAATATTCATCTGTATCCCAATAAAATTGTTTTAAATTTACAAACTTTTTAAATGGTTACATTATTTAAATGCTAAACTTTCTTATAAAAAACCTGAGCAGATATGAACAAAAAATAGATTTTCTATTCTATCCCATCTCTTTTCCTTGCCTCTAAAAAAATAAATAAATTTGAAAATTTAAGGAAAAGAACCTCCTTGTGCCCCAAAGACCCTGCATAGCACCCAACACAAAGAGGTGGTCAGTGTATGTTTGTAGAGTTAACAGTGAAGCTACATAACCAAGGATTATTGACACCAATCACAAATATTTTTCTTCAAAATAATTTATCCAAATACTAACTTTGTTCTTTGGCAGTACTGGGAATTTAACCCAGAGGCGCTATACTACCAGTGCTTTTCATTTATTATTTTGAGATAGGGTTTTGCTAAATGCCAAGGGTGGCCTTGAACTTGTAATCCTCCTGCCTCAGCCTCCTGAGTCACTGAGATTACCAGCGTGTGCCACAATGTCGGGCTCAACACAGCAGTTTCATTCACTTTACCCTCAAACTGATATAAAATAAGGGATAATGAAAAGTGCCACATCTAGATAATCCCACAACTGAATACTCAGAATTCAATTATGCTAATTTCCAGTCATTTGGCATGTATTCCTCTGAATTATCACTTGGCAAAAATAATTTTCTTCCCTTGGCTTTCAAAGAACAAGATTTTATTTATTCAGTATATGAAGTCCCAGAAGCATAAAGATGTGTCTTCAGAGACTCAGTTATGAACTGGACAGAACAACACTATAGTTTCAAACCTTAGTAGTACAAATACATAAAAACGAGTACACTCAGAAAATAGCAAAATAAAAAAATTAAAAAAACAGTTTCAAAAGGCTGTAATAGTCCCATATATTTTGAGTAATAATGAATATGGCTTAAAAAGACTTACATCAAAGCCTGTATTTGGATCCCAGCCAACATGTCCAATATGCCTAAAGTAGAAAATTAAAAACAGAAGAGTAGAAAAATAAAATGCATAAAGGTAATGAAAACATAATATGAATGAAATCATATGCACCTTTTAAAAACTTTTTACAGACTGCATTTTGATTCATTGTACACAAATGGAGTACAACTTTTCATTTCTATGGTTATACATAATGTAGATTCACACCATTCATGAAATCATACATGTACATAGGTTAATAATGTCTGTCTCAGTTCACTGTCTTTCCTTCCCCCATCCCTCCCACCCCATTTCCCTCTACACAATACAAAGTTCCTCCATTCTTCTCTTACCTGCCCGGCCAAACCCCTCCCTTGGTATGTATCATCATCCGCTTATTAAAGAAAACATTTGGCCTTTGTTTTTTTGTCAAATGCATCTTTTGAACTTTTGGCCTGCACAATAGACACAATAGTATTTTGGGAAAACCTATATTCCAGGAGACAGGATTGTGGCCATGGCACTCTAACAACTGAATCTTTATATTTTTTAACAATCTTTCTGAGTATCTATTTCTTTAACCATCATATAAGTATAGAATACAAGCATTATACATATGAAAGGATAGGAATTTTACGATAAAATAATGAAATAATGCATACGAAAATCATTAAAATACAATATATAAATATCAAAGGCTTCTTTTTCCCTCTAAACAACGCCTGCAGGCAATTTTTAAATACTATTTGTAGATTAGAGTGAGAAATCATCTTCATGTTTAACAATTAGTTGAAAAAACAAGTTTATCTACGTTTTCTTTTCTGATGGGTGAGAAAATAAATTAGTTGGAAGATTCACAGAACATATACTAAGCAACTGTCTTTAAAAATCTCCAACAAAATCTATAGCTTTTAAAATGTGATGAATGTAAGCATTTTCTCTCCAAAAAAGAAAAAAATAAGGAGCATCAATGAATAATTTGATGAGTATTTTCCAAAGTGAAAATAAGAACAAAAGAACTCTTACTGGAAGTTGCTTGGTGTTCCAATATCTGCCTTGGTTAACCTCTTCTTTTTAGCTTTTCCTTTCTTCTTTTCTTTGGTATGGGAGATGTTGTTGACTTGGGAACCATAAAATCTATTTGTTGTGATTTCTGGATTTTTTATATCAACTGTAGCCATAGGTAGACTGGGACCTACAAATAAAGTCAAAATAACACTAAAGGAATACAATTTAACAAAGCAATTCTATATAGTCATATTTTATAATTTAAATATCTTTTTTAAAAGTAGAATCACTTCATTACTATAAAATTTAAGCCTGCATATATTAATGTTTTATGAATAATAAAGTACTGTCTTAATTTCTAAAACCTGTAATAACTTCTTAAACACTCTGGCACAGATGCATTATTTCAAATCAAACTTCTATTTTTATGACATTAATTCTCATGAAGAACATAAACTTCTATAGATATTAAATTTAATTAGTCTAAACACTTATATTTTGCCTTTAATAGCCTCATAGTCAATACATTTCTCACTGATAAAATGGTATACATTAAATAGCAAGGACTAAAGAAAGTAAAAAAGAGGTATCTGCTTTGTTTCAAATTTAACAAAGAAGTCTAGTCTTACCTGTTTCAACTTTATTAATCTATGAGGGGAAAAACTACTTATAAAATTATTACTACCAATTTTTCCAAAACTGCGATATTTAAGTCCACTAATATTTTCCCTATCAGTACACATATAGCATAAGGGTCAAATAAAAAGCTTATAGCTCACAAACCTAAAATGGAAAAATTCTCAAAACATATTTTTTACAAGGATCAACAATTAAAATACCTTGGGCACTCTTGGATATTATCAGTAGCATTTTTAGGGGTGACACTAAGTGATGTAGGACAAAGCTTGTCTTATACTTTAAAAAAATCTTAATGGAATAGTAGTCTGAATGCAATATATTCAATTAAAAATATCTTATGAATTTAAGTAAAGGCCAATGAATGTTTAAGGAAACATCCCATTTTAATATAAAATTCTCTAACAAAACCTCCTCTCAGGCCAAGTTCCTTTAAGATCATTACATTAATGACAACTTTTGAAATGTATAAACTACTATCACTACTTGGAGAACAGGAGTTAACACAACAAGCTTGGGATTGCAATGTAGAAAGGTCTACAAGGATGGTCCTTCACTGGCATCTGGGAACTTGCATTCTGAGAACATTCCCACCATTACCTGAAAGGGCAGGCTCACCATGTCTAAACTTTGTGCTAACAATGTGATCTATGCTGAATATCTGCTTTTCCCTTTGGAGTTGGGAATGATGGTATGGCAGATGCCTATAGGTCAAGACCCCAATTAAAAACCCTGGGCACTGAGTGTCTATGTAATTGAGTACTTTCTTAGGTAACATTTCACATATTATCCCAATTTATTACTAGAGGAATGAAGCATATCTCCTGTGACTTCACTGGGAGAACGACTGGATACTTGTAGGGGTTTCCTATGTACTTCATCCCATGTGTTGTTATGTTTGTTGATTTTTATATCTTTTCAGTGTAATGAATATCTGCAATAAGTACGACTATACACCGAGTCCTGAGAGTTCTTCTGGTGATATATCAACCGTGGGGGTAATCTTGGGGACCCTCCAACAATCATATAATAGCAAGTAGAAATTTCAAGAAATTATAGGCTTAATGCATATCCAGTGATCACTAAAGGTCAATCTGACTGTAATTCATTAATTATGTTGAAAACCTCAAATGAATTTGAATGCATCCTACTCAGTAAATCTGTCTGAAAGAAAAGTGTTTACTTACTTGGGTGAATTACAATAACCTATTTTCTCTTTCTCTCAACTCTACTATTAAAAATGAAAAAAAACTAAAAAAAAATTATGAATGCCATGCGTCCTTATCAGAGAAGCAAATAAAATGGGAAGATGTATATTTTTAATATAATCAAAACTGAGCTATTTTCCATCAATAGTCAAAATGTATTTAATCATAAATATATAAAAGATTTAAAGTTTTATTTATAATTGCATTTAAAAATCCCATGGAATCTGCTGATATTGGCAAAAGTAAAGCAACTCATAGAAACAAATAGAAGCTACTGAATAAAATAGATAAAATCATTAAAGTTTTCTTGATGTCAAGGAATACTCTGAAAATAAAGGCAACTAGAAGCAAAGGATAGGTGAGCAATATGGAATGATCTGAAAGGCTGATTAAATAGTAGACAGACGTGGATTTTCTAAATTGTCCTATATCTCAGCATTTGCTAAAGTATCACAAAATATAGGACTTACTGAGAATACCCAAAATTAGGTTAGATGGTTAAAATGGTGACACACTCATGGACTTTAACTTATCTATACCAACCAGTATCAGCAACACCACAGTAAGAGTCTATGAATTATTTATTCTCTTATGTTTATATTCAGTAGAATCTAAGAGTTCACTTAAGACAGATCAGCAAGTATCAGGCATGTTTTTATTCATACCACTTTTTCTGAAATAGAAGTTCAAATAGAATCTAAAAGGAAATAATCACTCACCACTAAAAGATAAAAAGCAAAACCTAATCATAATCATTTCTAAGGGAAAAATATTTTTATGCTTCTTTGTTTACATAAAAGTGATCTATAATACTATGGATGACCTAAATGGTAACAGAGTTGGGTAAAGTTAAGTTTGATGGTTTAAATTACTTGAACTAGTATATTCTTTTCTATGAAAATAAGTTAGCATTCTTGTGAGCCCCATTTATAGCTTAGTAACTCAGTGGTGTCAGAAGAAGATTCAAGAATGAAGAAGACAGAAGAAGTAAAAGTGGTTACGTTAAATGAATAACAGTGTTTAACTTGTATTATAGGTAGACTGTGTTTCCATTCCTCCTGCGTCCAAAATTCAGGCATAGATGTATTGTTAAGCATCTGCCAAGCAGTTATAAAGCCTTGATGTGATCTCTTTAGAGCCCTTATAGATTAATTTCACTAGTACTGATTAAAATATATTTAAATAAGTCTGTAGAGAAAAATCTAGACTACAGAGATGTATAAAAGTTAATATAACTTGGAAAGACAAAAAAAAGATAATTTTATATGTGAAAATAAAAGACAGATCGGGTAACCTGTATGAAGTCAAACAATTGGTGAAAGAAGCAAAGGTAGGTGAACACTGGTATCTTAGTTACTTCAATTTATTAATTCTCAACTTACAGTCCAACAATTCAGTTTTCACTAAATCTTTACAATAAAAAATTTCAGAACTTAGGAAAATACTTTCTGATACATTCAAGAGCTTAGGTACTTATTTCTGCTGATAATAGTTACTTATAGTGTGATAAAATAAGTTAAAAGTGATTCTAAAGTCTAATTATCTGTTTCAAAAATGACAAAATAAAAAAGAGATAGGGTCTGGGGAGATAGCTCAGTTGGTAGAGTGCTTGCCTTGCAAGCACAAGGTCCTGGGTTCAATCCCCAGCACTGTAAAAAAAAAAAGGAAGATAACTTGTATAAGGCAGAGTCATATTAAAGTATAGAGAAGATTTGGTAACAAATATTCAAATCACTTCTAGTAAAATTTAATTTAATTATTCCATCTGTGAAGTTACACTCATACTAAGATCACACACCAAGTAATACATAATGAAGGAGTTGTGTTTTTTTTTTTACCCCCCTTTTTTCACAAGAACAATCAAATAAATCATCTTCTGATTTAGGGCAACTGTCATAGGAAAATGTTTACATATTCTTGTGAACAGCAGACATTTCTAATTAATTTTAAATCTAAATAAATAAACACAAGTCTCCTTTAATTATATAAAAAGCAGAAACTTGTCAACAAGGTGAGAGAGTTGAAAAATAGGTGGCCCAGAGGAAGGCCTCTGGTGTTAAGCAATCATGATGCTGAGAACAAATCACTATAAAGTGTATAAGCTAAAATGTCAGAGTGGCTAATGAAGTTAGGCATCTGTGAGGAAGATATGAAATTGCATTTTAGGAATATATGTAACTTCTACTCAAGTGTCTTCTAAATAATTATTCAAAATGATCTGGTAAACAGATACTCTAAATGACATTCTATAACCAAGCGCCCCTTGGACACTGCAAAGCATGGTTAAGGCGCCTAGTGCCACCTAGTGGAGGGCACCAAACGCAGTACAGTAGAAGCACTGCTGTAAAACAGCAAGACAACAAGACTTGCTGAACTGTGGGAGCAAGAAAAAAGTATTGGACTATATTAGCAATTATTTTGATCATCCTTTGTTATGTATATAATAATACCATATTATAATATATTTAAAAATAATTTTTAGTTGTTGATGGATATTTATTTATTTATATGTGGTATTGAGAATTAAACCCAGTGCCTCACACATGCCAGGCAAGCATTCTGCCACTGAGTCACAACCCTAGCCCCTGTATTTTTATATCTTTAAATAAAAAGGTAATGATAACGGCAACACCTGCTGTGTAATTTGACCTTTTACAACATTTCAAAGAAATTTAAAAACCCCTTCATTTATATAAGGAAAAAAGTTTGGGACCACTGCACCAAAGGGTAAAAGTCATAAATCTAAATATTTAAAACCATGAGCAATTTGAGCAAAATACTCTACTACTGCGTGACTCTCTTAGTAGGGAAAATAAAATTGTGAGAATCCACCACTGCATGGAGAACTTTTAAAGTCTATCCATGGAAATTAGATGTCTCTTCACAAATATATTTTGTATATAATGAAAATAATTGCTTTAAAAATACTTACATTCTTTAATTATATGATTTGTACAATATCTATACTTTAAAATCTCAGGTTACTTTTTCCAAAGTTTTTAGAAGTCTTCCCCACTGGTACTCAATATATGTTCACCAAATGCAAAATAATTAATAAAATCACAGAGGTTAAAATACTGGGCACACATCAGTAAAAATTCTAACACTGCATTAGAAGTTCACAAGTGAATGAACTGGGACTCAGCTGCTCCGCTTCCTTTGCTTCTGCCACATACCAACAGTATATCTTCAGACATTTTATTTGCTCTCTCTACGTCTCCAATCACTTGAGGCAGAATCCTGCTCCAAAATTTACTAGTTATGTTATTTTGAGCAAGTTACTTATCTGTGCCTGTTTCTTCACCTATAGGAGTTTTCTTAGAAGGTGGTTGGTGTAAATGTTCATTAAACAGAAGCTGCTATTATTGTTGCCATTATCTTCATCATGACAACTAGTATTTATTAAGTATTATGCTAAGTTCTTTGATCATCTCATTTAAATCCCAGAGCAGTTCTGTAAATATTAACATTTCTATGTAAAAAACAAAGTCAAAGTACATAATACCTGGCACATGGTAAACATTAAAGGTAGTTAGCCATTAGAAAAAAATAAGATAAATTTAATAAGATAAATAACAAAATTTAATAAAACAATACTTAGTTTGTGTTTTTATATCAGGAAAAGAAATTTAAGAACAAAACCAGAAAGCACTTTATTTGCTTAAAAGAGAAACCTTGGGGCTGAGGTTGTAGCTCAGTGGTAGAGTGCTTGCGTAGCATGTGTGAGGCACTGGGATCAATCCTCAGCACCACATAAAAATAAATAAATAAAATAAAGGGTATTGTGTACATCTACAATTAAAAAAAAAATAAAAAAAGAGAGAGAAAAAAAAAAAAAAAAACCTTGGGCTGGGGATGTAGCTCAGTGGCAGAGTACTTGTCTAGCATGTATGAGGCCCTGGGTCTAATTCCCAGCACCACAAAAAATAAAATCAACAAACAAAACAAATCCCAATAATCATCCAATAGTCAATATACATTAAAAACTCTGGGGCTGGGGATATAGCTCAGTTGATAGAATGCTTGCCTTGCAAGCACAAGGCCCTGAGTTCAATCCCCAGCACTGCAAAAAATAAAAAACAAACAAACAAACAAACAAAAATCTTTGTATTATGTAAGTTTTTCCTTGAATAAGCATTCTAAATTCTGACAGGAAGCTTTGAGATGCTTCTTAAAATGAAGCAGCTATGTTCTCCACTATAATAAAGGTTCTTGGAGCAATGGTTCTTCACCCTCACAGCGGTCATGGTCTCTACTTAAATGTACTAAAAGTCACTGCTCCTCTCTCTCCAGAAAAAACAACATAGACAATTATAAAATTTAGCACATAATTTCAGAGAGAGTTTAACAAGTTCAGGATGAAAATCTACTCTAAAGGTCTGGGGCCTTATCTTTTACAACTCTGGTATTCAAGACTCAAAAAAGTAAACAAATTCATCATATTTCAAGTGTTCATTATCAAATTAAAGAGGGCTACAATGATATGAACCTACAATTATTTATAAACACATCTTCACAGTAAGTGTTCATTTTAAAAGGGGTTTCACATAACATATAACAAGTGTGAGACATTTTGAAATAGAAAAAAATGATAAATATTAAAATAGGATATTAACAAATATAGTAGATAAAATTTAATCCTTTAGGGAAAATATGGACAATAAAGTACAGTTTCTAAACTTGGCCAATTTAATTAAGTACTAATCACCTTCAACCTATGATTTCTTCCTTCATGTTAGGAACAACAACAAAAGAAACCCTAGAGAATAGTATGTTTTCTCTCACCTGTCATTCATTAATTTCAAATAAAAACATTATTAATGGCATTAGATCACAGATATTAAGAATTAGGAATTAAATGTATGGTATCATTTCTATAAGAATTAAACTATAATTTTAAATCTTTTTAGTTAATAATTATGAAAGAGCTTACCATTTGGGGGGTCTCGTCTTTTCTCTGTTAGAAAATAAATTAGAATATTATTAGACTTGTGTAATACAACACCAATATGAAAAATTCATTCATTTAAACTCTTATTCCTAAGTAGATGTGCAGGTGGTTAAGGAAGGTTTTTCTGAAGAATATTTAAGCAAACAACTAAATAAAGTGAGAAAGAGAGAAAGAGAGTCAAAGTCCTGAGGCAGACACAGAATGGGGGAACACCATAAAGACTGCACCGGAGAAAGCAAAGGGAATGGTGCAATGAGCAAAGTCAGGAGAGCCAGGGGCTGGACTGTATAGGATCCCATGGTCCATGGTTAAGGACTATGGATTTTATTCAATATATGACAGGAAGCTTTTACAGTGCTGAGAGTAGGGCAAGTGACATAATCTAATCTATGTTTAAAATTTTACTCTGGCTATACTGTGGAAGAGACAGCAGAGGGATGGATAAAATAGCAGTAGGGGACTAGTCAAGGATCTAGGGTAGTAGTCCAGATGACATGATGATGGACTAGATTAAAATGGTAGCAGAAGTTGCAAGAAATGGTGAAACCCAGGACATATTATAAGGCAGAGCCCATGAGGCTCACTGATAGAATTATGAGGGATCATGGTGAGCCTAAGTGACAAAATGGAACATTTTACAGTGACAAGGAAGAGGATCAGCATAGAAGGTACATTTCTGAGTGGGAATGTGGATAGGATAGGGGATACAGGTCAAGTGCTCTGCTCAAAGTTTGGCTATTCTGATACTCAACTCGAGTAGATAGCCTGAAGTCCAGGAAGAGGTCAGAACTGAAGATAAATGTTTGGGAGTAATTTAGTATATATATCATTTTTCAAAGCCATTGTGCTAGATGAAAGAACAAAGAGGAAAAGAGTACCCAGAAAACTTGGAGCACTGGGCCAGACCAGAAAAAACAATGAAAAGCTAGAGTCAATTAAAGCAGGAGAAAAAACAGAATTTTTTAATCAATTCTTTGTATTCATACACCTATATACCAAGTTTGTTCAGAACAAGATACTACTTAGGTTTTAAGAAAATTGAAAAGTGACTGAAGAATTTTAAACAAGTGCAATTTCCTCAGATTTATTAATACAAAATTTTCTGAAATTATAATAAAAATGCCCATAAATAACTGATGAAATGAAATAATCAGTTTAAAACTAACCACAAACCAGAATCAAAAGGATTTAATTGGTGGACAAGTTAAAAATCTTAGCAATGGGAAATATAAATATATTAATCTATCTGGTAACCTGATGATGTTACTTTCTGAAACCTTTAAAGTAATTAAGACTTCCATGTCAATGACTACCAATCCCCAGTTTCTAAGAATGATGTTATCCCTGAATACGAAGAAGAAATATTTCTTAAATTGGTGAATGACACAAATATGGAAATAAAGAGATGATCATAAAAGTTCAGAATATTAAGTTCTAAGAAGCAACTGCTTAAATATACAACACCATCCTGGCTTGAGAACTATTAATGTGATAAAAGGGGGCAGTTTAGTTGAACAAAACAGAAGAGCTAATGTAAAGAATTTGCTAGAAATATTAGAATAGTGTTCAACCAAAATGAGGTATATTTAAGTATTACAGTATTAGTGAGACTGCATTGGAGTACTGTGTTCAAGTATGAACACCATACTGAGCAAAAGACATCAAATCTACTGTGGATTCAGAGCACAGTACTCAGGATGGTAAGTCTATAAATGATCATAGAAATATTTCAAGAATTTGGAACTGGCTAAACTAAAGAAGAGAAGGTACAAAGAGAACATTATAGCTTCCAAAGTTATATAGCTATTGTGAAGAAAAGAAAAGATACTAATGGATTGCTCAACAAGTTGGACCCTACATGCTTAAGTTAAAGAGAGGTGAAGATGGAGTTAAATCAGCATGAAGGGTCACCCAACGATGACTCAGCTGCCTCCTTAATGTCATACTTTTTCTACTACTGAAACACTTTGCCTAAAAGTTTAGGAACTATCCACAAGAAAATTTCTGTGTGAGATGAAAGACACCTTTAACTAATATTACCAATTTCAAAATCAATTTTTTCTTTCTTTCTCTTTCTAAGATCAAAAATATCATGTTTTGACTGTAAGTAGCCCTATAGACACCCTGGCCTAACACCAGAGCATGACATTGAAATAGGCACTGAAACAACTATTCCTGAAGTTGAGGTTACAGTATTACAGCATTTAATTCTTAGTATAGCATCAAATGGTAAATGCTCTTGCCTCCACCAAAGCCAAAAAAATTATTAAGCAGGCCCTTAATAATTCTCCTATTGATTCACTGTAAAAAGAATATAAGATGGCAACAATGAAGCAACATCTTGGCTCACTTTATTTTCATTTTTACCCCACATCTCTCTTGGAATTCACTAAAAAAAAATAAGGATGTATAAAATGGAATATATGCTTTCGCACTGCCATTTTCCAGATCCAACATCTTTCTTTCTTTTTGTATATTCATTCCCGTTTACTGGTGAAAGATGAATATGATCATCTTCAAACTGAGGTTAACATGTACCTTAGGAAATACAGACTCCTTTTCAAGGAGAATAAGATTGTAGCTAGTTTTGAGAGGATTTGTCAGTCTCCACTCCCAAGTTATCCCTCTTAAAACTGATTTGCTTCATAGGAAGATGTTGGAGAGGATTATTTTTCCTAACCGCCCTTTTCTACTTTTTCCACAGCAAGGCCTGGTACACTTATCAAACAACAGTACTACACTGTCCTGCATAGTTCTCTCTTTTATGTGTGTTACAAGTGTTTCATGTACTAAACTAAGCTCCTTATGATTTTATAGCATACAACTATAGGAACAAAAGACAGACAAGGCAATGCTTATAGATCCTGTTTGAATTCTGCTTATTTGCTTCTAAGCTTATCTAAAATATCTGTGGACAAAGTATAAAATACTTTAAGAAATTTAAGTTACAATGCCATTAAAAATACAAATTTAGATTCAGTGTATGTAAGAGTTTTCAAGAAAAACCACTATTTATTCTGAGGTAGAGATCACCAAATTTTTTTCTTCTTTGAAAGAGCTAGACAGTAAATATTGTAGGCCTTGAAGGCCATATGTTCTCTATCCTAACTACTGAACTGTGAACATAGCCAGGTTTTAATAAAGTCGCACACACACAACCAGCTACATTTATACCATAAGCCATTAGTTTCCTGGCCCATTTTATGTAACTGCAAAAAGGGAAAAGAAAAAAGGAGGGCATACCCGATTTTCTTTGTCTCCGGCCCAACAAGTCAGTAACTGCTTTTCGGAATTTTTTTGCTTCTTCTTCATTGGCAAAATTAAGAGCAACTTGACAAGTCTAAAATATTTTTAGCAAAAAGGGCAAACAACAAAACGTAGAAATTTAGTTTTAAATAACAAAAAAGGTGACAAACAAACATATTTGTAAAGGAGAAAAGGTTGATTGCACTGGTAGACAAGAAAGTATTTTATGATTTGAATAACTGATAAGGCAAAAAGCATGAAGAAGTCAGTTACAGAGGTGCATGCCTGCAATCCCAGTGACTTGGAAAACTGAGGTAGAAGGTTTGAGGACAACCTGAGCAACAGAGAGAGGCCCTATGAAACTAGGCAAGATCCTGTCTCAAAGTTCAACAAAAAAAGGAGAAGGTAAATGAAAAGACTATTATGAGAAAAGTTACCTAATAGACATTCAAATAATAAACTCAACAGTTCACTGAAAAACTGAATTTGATTTTCAATAGGGCTCTATAAATATTTGGTATTAAAAAAGGCAAGTAATGGAAAAATTAAAACATGACAATAAAAGAAAATATGACTTACATCTCCAGCAAAGGTATGAAAATATCCTCTAGGACTATTATATACAAAGTTATTGTATAGTTCTTGTTCCCACAATAATTTCCCATCCTAGAAAAAAGTAAAAATTCAAATAAGAGCTACCAAAAAAAAAAATCTTTCTAGGAATGAAACAAAGCAGATGATTCATGATAAGGGAATTGTTTATAATAACAATGACTTCAGACACATTATATATAATTGTGATATATTAGTAATATATTATTTGATAATTTCTTAACAAAAGAGTAAACACTAGATAACATTTATCTTATAAACCCTACATATCAAAATAGTTTAGTTCAATATGTTACTATATAATTTCACTGGCCAGGTATTTCCTAATAGTTACTAGCACAAAGAGCTAAACAGAATAATTCCTAGATCAATGTTACAGTGAGGGAATAAGATATGCACTAATTACCAAGGCACAGTTCCACTACCAATATTTAGACTATGTACTATCAAATATTCCAGGAATATTTCATGCTCTTTTCTTTAGTTTTATAGATGTGTGAAGGTCAAATAAGCCTCTGTACTGCTCACTAATAATGTTTGAATTCTTAACTTTTGCAGTGACCTGTTAATTAAGTACCAGTAAGTAGTGCCAATCATGCTGCAGAAAGAGACTAATGATTAAATCACATCAATGTTAAACTGTAGATAAGAAATATGTTTAACTTTCATACCTAAAGTGGATAACTGTATGTTCAGCAATTGTTATTTTCAACTGTAAATAGGTGGTTGGAAAAACTATAATCATTACCCTATTCAAAAATGCAAGGTTCCACCTACACCACAGTTTTAAAATACGTAAAATATACTGTACACAAATTAACACTAATATGGAATTCCTTTCTTCTTAATGGAGTTGCATGTTATTCCGTTTCTAAATAGTGCTTCTCATTAGTTGTGAGAAATTATCGAAGTACTTAGGAATTTTTTTTCCAAACTATGGATGAATTCTCATCTCTCAGAATCACTGCCATACTAAGCTACTACTAGTAACAGGAGCATGCTATATATCAGCAGTCTTGGGGATGTGTGAAAGTTGTAGTTGAAAAGGACCAACTTACAAAGTACAGTAACTTAAATCTCCTTTAATCTCAGAAGTAAGATCCAGAGATGTTATAAGGTTTGATTGCGATCTATCTGATATCAGTGTTCAGTTTAATGACAGTTTCAGTTTTTTGTAAGTAAAATCCCATTAAACCTATTGTCACATATAAATGTTAACCATGGGAATTTACCTACAGAAAGATGTTAAAAGACATAATGTCGACTTCACTTTACCAAATGATAATTACTTTTATGGCAACTAGAAGAGATGAATACCTGACATAGGGTGTTAAATCTATGACAATGCAGATTTATAATTGAAAGTGAAGGACATAAAGCCATTAAAATTTGAATATACTTATGATAAAAAACAAGGAAAAATGGGTAGAAAATATTTTTTAGATTATATGAATGCTTTATAGAAGAGCAGAAGTAACAGTACATACAAAAGTAAAATAATAGTTGTTCCCTGAAAGGACTATGTATACTTCTCCATAATGCACAAGGTGGAAGAAAAGAGTACCATTAGAAAAAGAGAATGTGCCAAGATCAAAAGGCATAATTTAAAAAAACAGTATCATTAATGTATGGTGACAATGAAGATATAAAATAGGAAACTACAACACTTTCCCCTTAACCATAGAGGGACACGTGAAGATATTCCATGGATGCCTAAAATCCCGTCTAGTACTGAACCCTATATATGTTTATTTTTCCTATATATACATACTTATGATAAAATTTTGTTTAAAGATTTTATTTGTTCTTTTCGGTTACATGACAGTAGAATGTATTTTGATATATGATACATACACAAAGAATAACTTCCCATTCTTGTGGCAGTAGGTGACATGGCGTCACACTGGTTGTGTATTCATATATGAACATAGTACAGTTATGTCCGATTCATTCTACTGTCTTTCCCATTCCCATCCTCACTCCTTTTCCTTCATTACCCTTTGTCTAATCCAAAGTATTTCTAATGATAAAATTTAACTTATAAATTAGGCACAGTAAAGAAAACCAATAATAACTAATAATAAAATGGAATAATTATAATAAACTACAATAAAGGTTACCTAAAACTTATGAATTGTTTACTTCAGGAATTTCCCACTTAATATTTTGGAAACACAGTTGACTACAGGTACATGAAACCACGGAAAGCAAAACCATGGATAGGAGGGAACTACAGTATTCACTTTTTGTTTAGGATATGCTCCCATTTGGTCCCAATGTCCATACTTCATAAACAAAACTCCACTCTTTTGAATATTATTAAGTGCAATTTAATATTACACAAGATAAAAAATAAATCTATATTAAATTATAGTTAGGCAGAAAACTTAATGACATACAGTTTAAAGTGAAAGCAAAACAAAAACCAACCTTAATGTCAAATATTCTTAAAAAATAAGATCTTTGTGGATTGTCCTTAACAAGACAAGCGACACCACTACACTTCTTTGACCACATACAGTTGCGATCTGCTGCATATAACTGTACCACTGCTGAAGACATAGTCTGCAAAATATAAAATTTATAGTCATAAGTTTCAAAATAACAATCAGATGACCACAGACCAACCCTGTTAATATCTTGAATACAACCTCAATGAAAGACACCAAACCAGGACCACCGAGATAAGATGCTCCTGAGTTGCTGGTTCCCCCCAAAAGGAGATAATATGCATTTATTGTTATTTTAAGCCACTACTTTTCAAAGTAACAAATACCTAATATAAAAACCATATAACAGTAATTCTGGAAACTCAACATTTATTAATGCTTAAAATATATCAGGAAACATGCTAAGCACTTCTAAATGTAACTTCATTGAATTGTTAGTGCTATCTTAACCTCATTTTACATTTGAGAAACCCAACACTAAAGGGGTAAGTAATTTGCCCAATATCATACAACAAAGTGGTAGAGCTGAAATTTCAATCCAGGCAATGTGTGACTTCAGATCCTTTATTAAACTGTATCCCAACAAATTAAACATTTAAGTAAGGCAGTAGTAGTATTAGTAAAGGTTGACTTCTATAAGATAGTTAAGCACTTTATAGTATAAGAGCTAAGTCAAATTTGCACGTTAGATTAATGGCTACTAATTATTGGTGCTAGATACTTAATCATATTATCACTGTAGTAGATTATATCTCCTTTTTAAAAGATGGTAAAACTGAGGGAAAAAAAAACTTTTAAGCACCTTGCACAAATGGGCACATAGTGTTAAAGCTACACTGAGAATAAGAAAAACTATTTGAGAGACTATTATCTTGATTTTCACCAAAATAGTACCTAACTAGAATTCTTTTGGTTGCATAGGAGAGAGGACAATTCAGGACATACAAACGACATCTTGGGCAAAAATGCTTTCTAGGACACCTGTTGCAACTTTCCTTCTGGGTTTTATGAAACAATGGAAACTCCCATTTTATTCTAAATTGTATATTATCATCTAGAATGTAAATATTCAGTCTTTCTCTGAAAGTGATAGACATATATACTGATACAGCTCTTATAAGAGCTCTTGTTACAGCTCTTATATTGTTTTCAATGAAAACAATAATCATGTTTTCTGGACTAGTAATGTCATTCCTAAGCTAAAAATTAAGGAAATAATTTAAAAAACAAAAATATAAACTTTTTATGTAAACAAGAATAAAATTTCATATGAATATATATAGTAACCATGTTTTTTTAAAAAAAAGCAATTTAAATAATCAAAAAGAATCTCTTATTCAGTAATTATGATACCTTAGTTCAATAAAATTTGGGTGCTGATCAACAAGAGACTACATTAAGATTTGGGGATTATTTTGTTTTGAGTTTACTATGACTGGGCACTGCTCTCCTTTGGTAAGAGAAATTTTTTAAACTATTATATACACAAATCTTTTATAATGCCAAAAATCTGAAATGTAATATCAGAATAGTGGGGGCTGGGGATGTAGCTCAGTTGGTAGACTGCTTGCTTTGCAAGCAAAAGGCCCTGGGTTCAATCCCCAGCACTGCAAAAAAAAAAAAAAAAAAAAAAAAAAAAACAGGATAGTGTTAGGAATCAAAAGTTCCTACAAACTTCCCCAGGTAACAGTGTTCAATACATATTCAAATAATTTTCTACAATTTTAATGTAAGCCTCTATTTTACGCTTTTTACCTTGAACTGGTAGTCTAAAAATGAGAAGTCATAGCCTCTTATGAAGCCATTTCTAATTAATTCCAAATAATTACTGCAAATGCAAAAATTGCTTCTAAATTCGATATTTAATATATAAGTGCTAGACAATATAAAAACAATAACTATCCCTTTAAGCTCTAGATTGACAGTGGTTTAATTAAACTTTTAAAAACATTCCTTCCATTCCTTTAAAGTAATTACACTAATCTACTCCATCACTTCTTGTCTTTCATAGTTGAGAAGATATTAATGAAAAACAATCTGAGGACAAGTGCTTAGGAAGGGAAATCTATTAGTCCAATGATGTAAGGTTAAAATCTGTTAATTAAAAGGGGGAAAAATCACAGTATCAATTTTTGTAGAAATAAAACATCTTATCATTTCAGATATTTCAATACTGAGTAACCACGATAACACATTCATCCTCAGACTTTATTGTCAAGAGGAACGTATCCTGAGATGTATTCTGAGAAGTGAATTCCCTCTCCCTGTCCTTCAGCAGAGTACCTTCATCTCTCTTGGGTTGATGCTGCCCCAATGAAGAAATATTTCCCTGATCCTCTAGGATGAAATGCTAACTGCTTTTTTTGTGTGTGTTTCTACATTATTATTTTTTTTTGTATCTGTTACTCTGATATGCCACAAATCTTATTCTAAAATAGAATAATCTTCTATATTGATTTCTTACCCATTAAGGAGACTGTAATTCTCCCAAGAACCTACAATGGTTTTGCAAGCCTATATTATCAATCTTCCTATACTTTGTCCCTAAGTAAACAAATATTTGTTCAACTGAAAATTGCATGTTCTGATTTTGATAATGATACTGTGATAATAACTGAAGAGAATGACCTTGATTTCAGGATAAATACCCTAACATATTGTAAAAGGGCATTATGCCTTCAAATTACTCTCAACTTCCTCAGAAAAATAACATGTAAGCATCCATTATATGTCGAGAGAGGAAACCGAGGTGAAGTGTTATAAATGTTTGGCAAATCTGGATGAAGGCTACACAGAAATTGTACTGTATTTGCAATTTATTTTTCGTAAGTACAAAAATATTTCAAAAATTTAAAAAATATTTAAAAGCACAAATGATTCATGAAAATGTAGGACTCTTAGTCTCCTTACATAGCCATGACAGTTTTGACAAAGTAGCTTTCTTTTCAGAGTCATTACTACCTCTGCCACTGCCAAATGACCCCAAACTGAGAATATAAACAAGTACCTGCCACTTCCTCTAGTCCCTTCTATATGCACATCAACTTTGTTAAAAGGAGGGCCATTCTAAGTAAGACCTAGTTCACAGACATCTAGAATGTTTATAGTTTAAATTCCTTTCATGGTTTCAGAACAACCACGTTACATAACAGGTCAACAGAAGATTTCAGATCAGGAAAATAGGTGTTTCTGTGATTACAGAACAGCGAATAGCTTGGAAAGGACTGGAAAATAGCAGGATTCACAGATCCTTCTTTTTAACAAAAAACTGCCTATAACAAATACTAAGATAACATAATACTGAATGAGTATTTACAACAATTAATATTTTAATAATAATATATAATGTTATTAAAGGAAATATTTTAACATAAATACTCAAAATAAGCCAAGTGTGGAAAAAATATGAACTAAAGTCAGCCTTTTCTATAATCACATTGGTCTAGATTAGTAGTTAAATACTCTCAGGTTTACATGTATGTATGTGTCTGTGTGTACACTGGACCCCAAATGCATGAAAACTAATCTGAGAAAAATCCATTTTTCTCAGTCTGTAAGAGCTGGACTTTAAATATATTGCTAAATGTTCTGATGATGTATTCCTATGTAATAACCCATTGTTATACTGAATATGAAATTTTAGCTGACACAGTATTAAAGAATGAAAGTTAAGAAATACGAAGAGTAGAATTCTTGTAATTAATTATCTGTGTAGTGATCTCAAAGAACAATTTTCTAAATAATTAAAGTATTTAAAAAAGCATAACACCACTATAGTTCTATGTTAACCTCAAAAACCCAATACAGAGACCAATAATTTTAAAAAATTAAAATGACATATCTGGTAGTGAAAAAGTATCTCCTAAGTGCTTAGTATGAGTAAAAACAACCCAGGAAAAGAAATCTTGAAACTCCACTTTGGAGAAATCTTACCATCTGATAATTTTTACAATGAGAAATAATTAGAAAAGGAAAGAGAAAACAAAGGAAAATGGTAAGAGATTAAAGAAGAATACAGCAAAGGTAGACAACTCTATAAGAAATAGTTAATTTTAAAAAACCAAAGCTGGAGGAATGGAGGAGGAGGAGAAAGCAGGACAAAAGCAAAAAGTAACAAACAGAATGCCCACAGTGGGGGAAAAAAATGGAGCCAGATAAAAAGAGCAGCAGTATTAGGGATCAAACACAATGAGCCTTTTAGGTCTTAGTAACTATTTAAGAGAAGTACTGTGCCAGACCTATCTGTTCACCAAGCACTTACTGAGTACTTACTATCTATCAGGAATGGTGATGAACAGGGAGGATGGTGGGACTGAAAGAATTAGGCAGATAACACACAGTCTAATGAGAAGACAGGCATTAGTAACTAATACAAAATGCTATAAAGGAAAATTCCAGTATGTAATGAAAATGTAAAACCTAAGTAGTCTAGGAAGGCTTTCTTAAAATAGTATTTTACCTGATGCATCAGGTGAACAAGGTTGGGGGCAAGAGGGAAGGAAATAGCATTCTAAGTAGACTTATCAACAAATTCTACCCAGGAAAACATGAGGGAGAGTTTGAGGAACTAGGTGGAGGTGGAGGATAAGAAAGAGTGGCATGGAATGAATTTAGAGACTTAACATTATTAAGTAATGTCAAACACTGCTTAATTCTCTGGTGTGGAGATATACAGTCTGGAAATCTTGACAGGCAATGTGATAGAGTGGTATACCATTCTTGAATGGCCTCTGATACCTCTTAAAACCCAAGTTCTTATATATTATCCTTTCCCACTGACTTTAGATTTGTCCATGTGACTTTCTTTGACCAAAGGAAAGTAAATGTCAGTACAAGTTTGAAAAGTACTTGTACATTGTGGCCCATTTTAGGGATTGCTGCTGTAGTCTGAGTTAAGACCACATGGAGAGCAAGGACCCAGACTATTAGACCTGCCCTTTCTGAGCCCAGAGCCTTATTATAGACTTGCCAGCTGAATGGAACTGCAAGGGTGAATCAGTGGCACCAGCCAAGTAAATCACCTGGTCAATTCAGAGAATCATGAAAATAAACTGACATTGTTTCATAAAGTGGTTTGTCTGCAGCCACAGTTGAAGGAGACTGTTTTAGTATACTGATTGTTTCAGCATACTGAAAAAAGAGCCTTAACAGATGGTCCTAGCTTTATTCTCTATTCCAATTATAACAGATATGTGTTTAAAATTGCAGTAAAGCTATCAACATTTTAAAACTCACAAATCATAAACATTTTTGACCTCACTTTTATTATCAGCATACATTTTTAAGGAGAACCAGTTTTAAAATAAAAATATTGAAAAGTCATAGTAAAAGCTGTGTTCTGAGCAATAGACCAGGCTGTCATGACCACACGACAGTCTCATATGCTGCCTATGATTTACATCATATGTCCAGAAAACTGTAAATTACTATGTAGTACACACTTTTTGCCCTACCTGCAAACAATCGAAATTACTGATATTAAAACTACAAATAGCAAGGTTTACAGTATTCTGGATTTTCTATATATGCAGATAGTTATATGCACATAGAGGTGAGAGGGAGACAACTCATTACAGACTGGGTCATATTTGCAAATGTGTGAGAATACTTGAGGCAAAGAAAGTTGTGATTGCTCTTTTCTGATTGTCCTTCTATAGCTCAAATGAACCTGCCTAAAAGGAGTTTTTCTTCTTTCCTCATCCTTTCTCTCCCAACGACAGTTAGATTACGGTAAACGTGGTATCTGGGTTTCAATTTTTCAGGGAATGAAGGTAGGGAAGCAGGACCCCTAGGATCCCCTTCTCAGCTCACCAAAGTTTAGCATTACCAGCCAAGACCCAATCCCTGATAACAAGAAAAAGATTTTTTTCTCTCTATTACTCCTTCCCTGAACAGTCTCCAGGAGTCTTGGGTGAGAGAGCAGGAAGGTAGGCCCCATGGTTACTAGTAGGATTTAGTTATTCCAGAATTCAAGAGCCAAATACCTCCTAATAACCATTTCATCATAAGTTTTATCAAACACGTAATCCAGTCCCCTCATTTTACATGAGGTCAATTCATTTGCCGAAGGTCACATATTATGCAACTTTGGATGAACTTCCTAATCAGCTAATTTTATATTCAAAATGCATTATTCAGTGATTCATCTAAGTGCCTAATTTGTTATATTTTGAGGCTATCCCACATAAATGGTTCTCTAAGAACTATATATTCTTAATATAATTTTACTCTTGTACTGCCCTCTGTTTTGCTTACTTTATTTTGGGGGAGGGAAATCGGGGGAGGGGGTTGATGGTGGTGGTAGAAAGTAGAGGAGAGCTGACGTATGAAAAGGATCTTTAAAAAAGAACAAATCCAAATAGAGAGGCTGTATATCCTTAAGTCAGAAGTGGATATGAAGCCAATTAAGTTTTGTTTCAGGGTCCTTTATTTTTAAGGGAACACAGGGAGGTAGTGGCAACCCCTGCCTCATATATTGGCACTCCTTTGTAAGTATTGTTAAAGGTAATCATGGTATTTCCATCAAGGATGCACTTTGTTCATTTCCCAGCAATAAGGTAGCCTATACCTCCTGGAGTAACCACATGATACCAGTCAGCCCAAGCTTTAACCACAAAGAAAATAAAATGAGTGCTCATTAGCTCCTGCTGGATATGGCATGCCAAGATCAAACCTCATGGATACTTCTGGTTAGGGAACAGTGGACCAGCCAACTGTGATCTGGAGATCTTCCCAGGCAAAAAACAACCCTTTTAAGTAAAGTTAATCACAGATGTGCCTTCACCAGTAGTTGGTTTCAAAAATTTCTTTTGCTTTTACAACTATGGATAATGAAGAAATTCTGAGCCAATATGTTAGAGCAAAAGTCTTATTCTATAAAGGACCAGATAGCTAATATTTTAGGTTTTGTGTGTCATACAGTGTCTTTTAACTCATCCTCCCTCCTTTTCAAAAGCAGTCACAGGTAACATAAAAATACTTGTGTTGCAATAAAACTTTATTAAAAAGAATAAGCAGGCTAGATGTGGTTCAGAGGCAATAGCTTGCCAAGCACTATAGAAGAATATTTTTTTCCTATAAATTTACATCACACACAACCATAGAAAAGAAAAGATGTACCCCATTTGTGTACAATGAATCAAAATGCAGTCTATAAAAATAAAAATTTAAAAAAAGAAAAAGAAAAAAATTGTAAAGAAGTGATCCATGAATATGTTTACAAAAGGATAGGAAAAAAGTACAAAGAGGTCTTTCATGTAGGAAACTAATAATAACAGTAATACATTATAAGTAATTATCTATTTTTCTGAACTTTGTGACGTTTGTGGTGTTGTAATCTTTTCTCATGTTAAATAAACATTCACTTTTATACTTGGTTTTGGATTCTTTTTCTTAAGGAGAACATCTCTAAGTTGTATAAGCCACAAAACCTGGATCAGCCTTGCTAGGGGTAAGAAAATAATGTAGTCAGCTTGACAGAATTTTTTATAGAGATAAATGAACAACTATCCAAACCAATATATTCAATTTGCCAAACCAAACTTTAATGAAATAACCATTTAATAGTGATCTTAATCCACTTAAGAAAACTAAGGCCAAACAACTTTTAAAAAAATCATTAAATAGGATAGATAAGAAAGGTCAACAGGTGTGTGGAGGTAAGGGATTCTTCTGTATTTAATAAGAACCTTCCCCCTTCTTAGTAGATGATTGCATAGCATTTGCGTAAAAGCTTGCTGAAATGGAGAGCTGACAACTTGAGGGAAAAACTATCTTGTTTATTATCATACTATAGCAGCTCAGTTAGAACTTTTTAACTTAAGTTATGGAACTTAAGCCAGCTTTCTTGGCCATTCCCACCAGAGGCATTTTATTACTTCACTTAATTATCTGTTGAGCATTTGCTATGAGCCAGGCACAGTGCCAGCTACTATAGTTGTAATGCAAAACTGTGGATATATATTTTTTCTCCTCTAATTATAGTGTACTTCTTATTTGAGGTGGTGGTCATAGCATTTTCACTTCCACAGAGATGTGCCCTCAACAACTCTAGTTCTCAGGTCATCTCTCTTTTCAGCTAAAATTTATTTTTGATAATTCTTCACCTGATCTGGTTTGTGGATCCTTTATCAGTTTGGTCACCACTGTTAAAAAGAAGCTGGTATTTTACATGTGATCTGATTAGTACAGAGTATTATCAAAATGATCAATGAAATAATTGGTTTCCAAACATGAAATGTATTTTGTGTAGCCTTATTCTCATCTATCACATTATATGCTAAAGACACATAAGACTGACACATAAACCATTACCCTCTCTCATATTCCAAGCCTTCATTTCAAAATCTGTGCTTACAAAAGTGAAGAGCCCTACTTTCCTCCAGGGTAGGTAAGGTTGCAAGCCTATCCACAGAGCTCCCATGGTGCCTAAGCATCTTCATTATAGCAGTTATTGTACTATATATAATGTGCTCACTTAGGTATCCTTAGCTATCTGTTATGCCCTTGAAAACAGAGTCCTCATTTCTATATTCACCCAGCTCAATGTCAGGCACATGATATGTAATTACACATTGCTGAAATCAAAAAGCAAAGAAAGTGATTCCTAATCTACAGTAAGGATAAGCAACATGAGTGCCCAGCCTAGCTGACTTTGGTCAGCTTCGATCCTGAGATGAAGAAGAGGAAGCTATTTCCCTTTTCACTGAATCTTGCCAAGAAGATGCTCTTCAAAACAGTCTGTGGGCTGGTTAGGTAAATAGGTCCTTTCAAACTACACAAATGGTTAGGTTCAATACTTTTTAGTGATTTGGAAATGCTAAGAATAAAATAAAAGAAACAAAAAGCCAATAAAAAAACATACCAAGAAACTAAAATAATTTTATTGTGAGAGGGGCTTTGAACAGGAAAAACTGTGATTTCTGATATTGCCAGTATAAGCATTTTCACATTAGGAGGTATAGATACTAATAACAACTTTCCTGGAAAGAAGTCCAATGAAAAGTAAAGTCTCCCCATAGCACCATAATCAAAAAAGAGCAAATTCAGAAGACATAGAAAGATAAGATGATTTGCATTCCACAGTTAAAAAAAAAAAAAAAACCAAACAACAAAAACAAAAGAAAAACAAAAAACAAAACCAAACCAGGACTCTACAGCAAGGAAATAAAGCATAGTAAAATATACAATACCAAAATAGTTACTGGATAACCGTGTTTATCATATGAGAATTAACATAAGTTGGATAAAGTGGTCTATTTAACATACAAGAGCAGAGAGGTGACACATTTTAAAAAGACTTTAAAGTATTTTAAACCTTACTTATTAATTCAAACCCTGAAAATACAAAACTGAAATTTTCTAGATGAAGAAAAACACCGAAACTCATTAAGTAGCCACAGTTCAGCAGTTCAATAGAATACTATACAGCTGCTTTTTTTAAAAAGAGGCTCCTTAAAGGCCATCTATGCTAAGCCCATGGCTAATATCATTCTAAATGGTGAAAAACTGAAAGCATTCCCCCTAAAAACTCGAACAAGGCAGGGATGCCCTCTTTCACCACTTCTTTTCAATATCGTCCTTGAAACTCTAGCCAGAGCAATTAGACAGACCAAAGAAATTAAAGGAATACGAATAGGAAAAGAAGAACTCAAACTATCCCTATTTGCTGATGATATGATTGTATACTTAGAGGAACCAGGAAATTCCACCAGAAAACTTTTAGATCTCATAAGTGAATTCAGTAAAGTAGCGGGACATAAGATCAATGCACATAAATCTAAGGCATTTTTATACATAAGCGATGAATCTTCAGAAAGAGAAATTAGGAAAACCACCCCATTCACAATAGCATCGAAAAAAATAAAATACTTGGGAATCAATCTCACAAAAGAGGTGAAAGACCTCTACAATGAGAACTACAGAACACTAAAGAAAGAAATTAAAGAAAACCTTAGAAGATGGAAAGATCTCCCATGTTCTTGGATAGGAAGAATTAATATTGTGAAAATGGCCATACTACCAAAAGTGCTATACAGATTCAATGCAATTCCAATTAAAATCCCAATGATGTACCTTACAGAAATAGAGCAAGCAATTATGAAATTCATCTGGAAGAATAAAAAACCCAGAATAGCTAAAGCAATCCTTGGCAGAAAGAGTGAAGCAGGGGGTATCGCAATACCAGATCTTCAACTCTACTACAAAGCAATAGTAACAAAAATGGCATGATATTGGTACCAAAATAGACAGGTAGATCAATGGTACAGAATAGAGGACGCGGACACAAACCCAAATAAATACAATTTTCTCATACTAGACAAAGGGGCCAAAAATATGCAATGGAGAAAAGATAGCCTCTTCAACAAATGGTGCTGGGAGAATTGGAAATCCGTATGTAACAGAATGAAACTAAACCCATATCTCTCACCATGCACGAAACTAAACGCAAAAATGGATCAAGGACCTCGGAATCAGACCAGAGACCTTGCATCTTATAGAAGAAAAAGTAGGTTCAGATCTTCAACATGTCGGCTTAGGACCAGACTTCATCAACAGGACTCCCATAGCACAAGAAATAAAAGCAAGAATCAACAACTGGGATAGATTCAAACTAAAAAGCTTTCTCTCAGCAAAGGAAACTATCAGCAATGTGAAGAGAGAGCCTACAGAGTGGGAGAAAATCTTTGCCAATCATACTTCAGATAGAGCACTCATCTCCAGAATCTATAAAGAACTCAAAAAACTCTACACCAAGAATGCAAATAATCCAATCGACAAATGGGCTAAGGAAATGAATAGGCACTTCACAGAAGAAGATCTACAAGCAATCAATAAACATATGGAAAAATGTTCAACATCTCTAGTAATATGAGAAATGCAAATCAAAACCACCCTAAGATTCCATCTCACCCCAATTAGAATGGCGATTATCAAGAATACAAGCAACAACACGTGTTGGCGAGGATGTGGGGAGAAAGATACACTCATACATTGCTGGTGGGGCTGCAAATTAGTGCAGCCACTCTGGAAAGCAGTGTGGAGACTCCTTAGAAAACTTGGAATGGAACCACCATTTGACCCAGCTATCCCACTCCTTGGCCTATACCCAAAGGACTTAAAATCAGCATATTACAGAGATACAGCCACATCAATGATCACAGCTGCTCAGTTCACAATAGCCAGATTGTGGAACCAACCTAGATGTCCTTCAATTGATGAATGGATAAAGAAACTGTGATATATATATATAGATATATAGATATAGATATAGATATATATATATCTATATATATACACAATGGAATATTACTCAGCCATAAAGAATGATAAAATTATGGCATTTGCAGGCAAATGGATGAAACTGGAGAATATCATGCTAAGTGAGATAAGCCAATCTCAAAAAAGCAAAGGATGAATGATATCGCTAATAAGTGGATGATGACACATAATGGGGGGTGGGAGGGGTTAGTGTTAGGGTTAGAGTTAGGGTTAGGGAGGCGGGCAAGAATGGAGGAAGGAAGGACTGTATAGAGGGAAAAGAGGGGTGGGAGGGGAAAAAATAACAGAATGAATCAAACAACATTACCCTATGTAAATTTATGATTATACAAATGGTATGCCTTTACGCCATGTACAAACAGAGAAACAACATGTATCCCATTTGTTTACAATAAAAAAAAAAGAGGCTCCTTAAGTAATGATAAAGATGGACATGAAATATTATTATGTGGAAAAAGCAAGATGTAAAAAGTATAGTAGCATATGCTAACATTTGTACATACTAGCAGGAACAAGAATAAATCACTTGCATTTGCCTAAATATGCAGAGAACTATCTAAAACAGGAAAAAAAAAAAACTAGTAACAGTTGCAAACTATTTAGAGGTTTGGTGTACAAGTGTTCTGAGGAAAGGAATGGCGGGTCGAATGCAGAATGAACAGAAGAGAAAACTTTTTTTTTTGTTAAACCATGTGACTATTTTAGTTTTTAAGAAATAAAATACTGATTTGAAAAATACACATTCAAAAGAGAGAAAAAGACTTATTCAACTCACATTATGGTGTAAGTCTGGAAAAAGAAAAGATCATCTTTCTGACCTAGAAACTATAACCTAAGAAGAATTTTGAGTAGCTTTTAAGCATTCTCCTTAAAAATTAAAAGTGAAAATTATTATATGCTCTGATGCCTGCAAAGGGTAAATAAAAAAACAAACTGGCTACAACAGGGAGTTGGCCTATGTCTATAAGGACAAAAGTCCATGATTATTTTCACACATTTTCTCCGAGTCTTTTGAAATGAAATATGACTGATTAATTAACATGAGCAAATTTAAAATTCAACTGGCTTTGTCTTCTTTATTTCCTAGTCTTTATTCTGCAAATTCTAATTATAGAAATGCATGTATATAGTATATATATAATCACATCTAATATGCTTGATTTTTATATGTATAATTGAGGTGGGAGATGGCTGATCTTACAGCAAATGAAAAAAAAATGACAATCTTTCTGAAAGCACAGGGTAAATGTAAGGGTTTTCCTTCTCTTTCCCTCCCTCCCTTCCTCCCTCCCTCCCTCACCCCCTTCTCTTTCACATAACAGTTTAAAAATTAACATTAAACCTATCTAGGGACTTTACCACATGTGAAACTCTTCATACATTATGCATAAGGATCAGGGGAAAAGGCAAGAACTTTTCTGAAGTTTTGTTTTTAAGATTTACATTTTATTTACAATTTAAGAGACTTAAAACTGAAGTATAAAACAATAACGAGCTTGTCAATAATCTGCATAAAAATTATCCAGTAAACTAGGTTTTATACTTCCACAACTCAATGTTGCTAGTTTCAAAAGGCAACTTATTCAAAATGCATTAAATAATATTTTAAATTCTGATAATTATTACTAAATCATGTATAATTAGAAAGGCAACTGCATTCCCCGTGGAGTAGGAAGCTGACTATATTAAAATAAAAGGTAGGAACTGAGGATACAGCTTAGTGTAGATGCTTGCCTAGCATTCAAAAGGCCCTATCTTGGATTCCCCAGCATTGCAAATGAATAATAAAAAGTAAATCATGATTTTTTTTTTCTTTTAAAACATCTTTACCATTAAAAATATCAAGAATGGTGGGGAGGCTGGGTGTGGTGGCTCATTCCTGTAGTACCAGAGACTAGGAGGCTGAGGCAGAAAGATCAAAGCCAGTCTCAGCAACTTAGTGAGGCCCTAAGCAACTAAGCAACACTCTGTCACAAAATAAAAAATTAGAAGGGCTAGGAATGTGGCTGAGTGGTTAAGTGCACCTGGATTCAATCCCTGGTACCAAAAAAACAAAACAAACAAACAATCATGAAGAATGGAGAACATGGAAATTTTATATAATACTACTCTATAAATGATATTGTGCACTGTAAAAGCAAAAACAACAAATGTGTGATTTTCCATTTAAATACAAAGGGGGGATCTTTAAATTTTACATACACATTTAATAACTTAAGTGCACTATGTTTTTTAATTGTATAAGTTATTTAGGAGCAATTTCACTTTGCATCAGACATTTTCAATGTGACTCTTCTTTCCAGGTAAGTACCCAGATCAGTGTGGCTAGCAAATAAAAAGGCAGGTTGTCAAGAGGGAACTGGGTACAATGAAGTTCTGAAACTCCTTTCTGCAGTTAGTAATTGGACTGTCTAATAAAGTACACACTAGCCACATGTAGTTATTTAAATTCAGATAGTTAAAATTTCAGCTCCTAAGTCATACTAGCTCTATCTTAAGGGTTCAATAACCCCATGACCACCACATTAGGCAGTATCATAAAAAGTCCTACTGCACAGTAAGGTTATAGAAAGTCCCATATCTCTTAGAGCAAGATATGAAATTTATAAGACCAAGGAAAAGTCGAGAGTTAGGATCACTATACAAAACAATGTGCATAAGGGAAAGAATTATGCTATTCACAAAAAGTCTGGTTAACTTCAAATCCTAACAAGGTATTAATTCAATTTAACAAAAACTTATCTTTTTACTGATAAGAGAAAGACAATTAAATAATAGTTCCTTGTAGTTAACCTTGTAAAGGAGATAGGTTATTTAAAAAAGAAAAAAAAAAAAAAAAAAAGGAACCACAAGTAACAAAATCTAAGGAATAAAATGTCTCATGGAGGACTGAAAAGGGACATCTGAACTAACTGAAGATAAACTTAGGGCCAAGAATCAGGGATGTTATCAGGGAAGAACAATGTGAAGATGGAAAGCACAGCTGATAGGATAGATTAACTACACCACTTACTAGCTGTGTGATTTTAAGCAATTACTTTACCCCATCCCTGTTTTCTCATCTGTTCAAAGGTGGTAGTGATACTATCTTCATTTAGTTAATACACATAAAATGTTTCAGTTCCTTCATCATAGATTTGTTAGGATTAAATAATGCATACAACATGTTTAGAACATTGCTTGGTATTGTCTGCACATATTAAATGTTCATTAATATGATATATTATCAGATTTATCCATGCTATATTTTCAATCATATCATTTTAAAGTTCTATTTGCTAGTTTACAGAAACTAGCAATAAGTACTTTTTTTTTGTTTCCACATGTTGGTGAATTAAAATAAACCAACCAACCCCTTTGCCCCTCACCCCAAAATTCCTCAAGATTCTAAAAACAAGAAAGAAAAGGAACCCTTCACTGTCTGCATTATCTGGAATCTGAGCTAGAACCAAACAAGCATGTCAGTATAGTACAGAATATTTCAAACAATACTATCTAAAGCAGGTTTAAGTTCTGTATCATAACAAAATTTTCACCAGCCTGTATATGCATGACAAATCAACCTAGAGGCACTGACTGTCCTCTATTCCCAATAGTTAAATGTTAAAGACTTAATGCCTCTCTCCAGAGACAAACACCTGTGTTAAACACTATCACAATTAAATTCATATTCTCTCTCAGGAATTTAGAAATTCTGGACTAAAGAGTTGGAGGAAGAGATGTGTGTAGCAAGAAAAGTTCCACTGACTTCTGCTGTTTTTCTCAGAGCTTCAGTCTCCTGCTGTTCTTGAAGCTGTATTGTTCAGTTCTGTTTTGGATTCCATGGGATTCTCTGGTAGCCAATAAATTCTTTTGCTTAAGCCAGACAGAACTTTCTGTTATTTGTACAAAAAGACCTTAACAATACACTTATTAAAGTATACACTGTGCACATCCCTATACTCTTGAAATCTTAATGGAAATCAATGAGAAATGCACCCTTTTTCCTTATATGTATATACTACTATACACAACTGTATAAATGATATCTGAAATTTATATCTTGCTTTTGGCCTTAAGTACTGCAATAATCCCTAAGCTAAGAGGCCACTTTACTTCTATTTTATTCTCCTTTAAGAATTCTTCTTGCTGATTATCTTTTAACATACAGACTCATGTTTAAAAATGTTAACAGGTTTCTACTTGATTAAAAAAAAAAGGTTTACACTCTTTCTTAATCTGATATAATAAACACTTTTACACTTACCTCTTGATATTAACCCAATATATATTAGAACAGCAGTCAAATAATCTACAGACTCCCAATAGTATTTCACAACTTGGCTTATGTTGTTTGCTCTGCAAGAATATCATGTTGCAAACTTTTCCAATTACACATGAGTTGAAGTATCACATTTTTGATCAATTTTTCCTGATTTCCTCAACCAAGTATTCCTCTCTACTCCCACATAATTTCATGTATACATCAAGTGAGGTACTCATAATTGAATGATTAATATTATCCCCTGTGGGCAGGTTTCACCAATACACTGTTCATCTCTGAAAGAAAATGGCTACTCTTCAACTGTGTGTACCCTTAGCCTCTAGCATGACATTTTATATGCATTTTACATGCATTCATTTGCTGAACTGAATTGAAAAAGATGTCTTAGGATCATATTGATCACTGCTACATCAAATCTTAAGGTTTTTCAAAGGGGTAGAAACTGCTTATCTGTGGCAACCCATATTATGTCCCGTCCTCCTACATCTGTACAGGACATCTATAGAAATGTAAATTGAGCAATTTTATAGGTATCTTATAAAATTTTATGTTTGTATAGGTGTCCTATGTAGAGGATGATGGGGCATGTGGGATAAATTTCTTTTTCATGGCACCTCAATCAATCTTGGGTTTATATATATGGATGAAAAGTCTAAGTTTATGTATCCCTATTCCTAATATTTTAAATGCCACAAACCACAGGAATTTGCTTCCACCATATTAAGGGAGGGCAGGTGTAAGAGTATGAGGACAAAAAAAGCAGACCAAAGTCTGTTTTTAAAAAGAGGAATGTACTTCCCCAGTAGTTTTGCAAAGCACATCAAGGCCAGTAAGTCAGATGAGCACAGAGGCAGGAAATAATTCCCAGCACATTTGGTTAAGTGAACACTTTTGTGGTTATGAAGTCGATCTTAAAAACAGAAAGTGTTCCATCCTTTATACACTGCTATGATGTACACACCATATATAAATGTAATCTTCTTGCTAATTACTCAATAAATACTCAGTTCACCCATTGCTACTGTGTCAAGAAAATATGAGGCCAGGATTTTTAAACTCAAGATGTTAAACTTTAAACAAAGGAAAAGAATTTGAAATTTGAAAGTTGAAAAGATGGCAATTAAAACATTAATTTTACATAGAACTTACAACTCTGAAACGTTTCTATTTTGATTTATATCAGAGTATTTCTAAAACAAAAAACCAAAAAAAAAAAAAAAAAAAAAAACTAAACCATTTTCTTGAAATATCTTATGGCTTTTCACAAAATGAAAACTAAAAATGCTAATACCAACTATTCGGAAGTATTTGTATTAGGCACAGTACTAAGAACATTACCTGTAGTTCCTTACTTAAATATCAACCTAATTAGAAGGAACTAACATCACACATGAGAAAGTGAAAACTGAGATATTTAGTAACTTGCTTGCTGTCATAGAAGTAGCAACTGAAGAAACAGGGTTCTAAGTTCAAAACTGTTTATTGCAGAGTCCATGCTGCTAAGTACTGTTTGTAAGGATTCCTAATAGTTAATTTTGGTCACAGGAATGGAAGATAAACAGAAGACTTTTAAATCAAATATATAATTTCATAGTAACATAATACCTACAGATCTGAAGACTATCTTTTAAAGGTTCTATGAAGCCAGCATTAACCTTGTCAGGAAAACCCTGTTAGCAAAACAAAGAATTACAAGAAAAGAAAAATCTCAGATCAATAGCATTCATGAATATGGATGTAAAAAAATCCAAAATATTAACAACTGAAATTAAAGTTCTCAGCTAACCAGACACAGGGGAGTACTTCCTTAATCTGATAAAGGGCATATATGAAAAATCCTGTTTTCCCTATCAATATCAATAAGTCTAGGATGTCCATTCTTACTTCTTCTCTTTAATAATGCAGCAGGAGTAAAAATCAGGGAAATAAGGCAAGAACAACAAATAAAAGACATAAAAATGAGAGAAAGAATAAAACTGCACTTTTTTCACAGAAGAAATGATTATATGCATAAAAAATATATATCCCAAAAAGCTACTAAAACTGATTAGTGTATTTAGCAAGGTTGGGGATACATGGTCAAGCACAGTCTAGTTCTATATGGTAGAATTAAAAATTTTAAATATTACTTAAAACAGTACAGAAAAAGATATGTAGAAATAAGTTAATATTGGATGCTATGTTTATGATCTGGAAAGCTCAGTATTGTTAACTATCCATCTTTCCCAAACTGATCAATATAGTTGAACACAATATCTAATCCAAATCCTAGAATATTTTCTAAAAGTAGTTTGAAAACCTCTCATTTTAAAATTTAGATGGACATTCAAAGGACCCAGAATATCCAAAACAATCTTGAAAAGAAAAATGTGGTTTCTCATAGCTACTTTTAAGATTTAGAAAAATCTACAATAATCAAATCAATATTATATTGGCAAAAGGACAGAAAAAGTAATGGGACAAGTCAGAATCTAGAAAGAAATCCAAACACATATGGTCAAATAGTTTATACAAAAGGCTCCCAGTCAATTAAGAGATAAAGGGATTTTTAATTGTGCTGTATCAAATGGGCAACTATGGAAAGACATGAATCTGTTAAAAAAATTACATGATCATCTCCTATGACCCCCCCTTCTGCACTCCATGTATAAAACTTAATTAAAGATAACTCATAAGCCTAAACATAGAGTTAGCACCACAAAGCTTCTAGAAGATTGTCATTGTGACTTTGGCAACAGCCAAATTTTTTAGAATTCAAAAACATTTTCGAGAAAAGGAAAAAAAACAATAAATTAGCCTTCATCAGAATTAAAATATTCACCCCACCAAAAGGCAGCATTACTAAAACAAGTGAGAAAATACTAGAAGCATGTATCTCTAACAATATCCTTGTTTCTAGAATATATAAAGCACTCCCCAAAACCATTAATAGCAAACAACTCACTGAACAGGTGAGCAAAGGACCTAAAAGCTACATAAAAAAAACAAAAGTACACAAATGGCTAATAAGCAAACAAAAAAGTGTTCAACATTAATCAAGGAAGTACCAAAAAAAAGTTACACTGAAAAGTCATTCCACATCTACTAGAATTACCAAATCCCCCAAAATACCAATCACATCAAATGTTGGAAAAGATATGGAGCAACTGGAACTTTTACACACTGTTGATAGAAGTATTAAAAACATGGTACAGCCACTTGCCTGGAAGTTCCTTATAAAAATAAATGCACTATGACAATGTAATTCTTCTTCCATGTATTTACCCAAAAGAAGTAAAAAATGTGTCCACAAACAACAACAACAAAAAAAAACCCTATAAACATTTCCGGGAGCCTTAATTCATTACATACAAAAAAAAAAAAAAAAAAAAAATCAATTCAAAACTGGAAACATTGAATTACCAGAAGAATAGGTAAAAGAATTGTGGTATATTCATCAATGGAATACTACTGATGACCAATAAAAAAAGAACGTCTATACAATAACAGATGAATCTCAAAACATGCTGAGGGAAATAGGCCAAATCAGGGGCAAGTAAGCCATAGTCATAGAAATCAGGAAATGATTGCCAGGGGTGGAATGGCAAATGAGGAAAGGTAAGCGTTAGAAGGTAACTGGCTAACCCGGGTGGGTGGTACATGCCCGCAATACTTAAGGGGCTAAGGTGGGAGGATTCCACAGGAGTCTGGGGATACCTCAGCAACATAGCAAGAGACTGTCTCTTTTAAAAAGGAAAAGAAAGGAAAAAGAAAATAATTGGACAGGGACACAGATGTATTTAAGGTGGCAAAGAGATATTCAACCTTTTTTAGGGGGTACTGGTTACACAATTTCAAAATTCATCAAACTTAACATTTAAGATCTGTATTTTATTTTATGTATATATTATACCTTAATTTTTTAAGTTAAAAAAAAAAAGCATCTTAACAGTAAAATCACCAAACATTAATGACTACTTCTATTTGATACAGTCTTATTAAAGGTAGTTAGACAAATTAGGGAGAATTAAGGATACAGTGTAACCTTCCTACTTTCCTTTATTTGGAAAGAAACACAATACCTCACTTTAATAGAAAGACTGTAAAATGCATTATTACTACATTCATCTTCTCATTTATTCACTTTCATTTTAAAATCGAGATGTCTCTAAGAATACTTAGGAAAAAAATCATACCCAATATTCAGAAAAAGTACATTTTAAAATCCAGAACATTTTTAATGCGAACAAGTACAAAACATTGTTAATTTGTTTAATGTTATATGGGGTTTGGGCATGTTCAAGAACTACACAGAATATGCTAAATTATCATTATAGGAGGCACTCTTGAAAAGTGCAATTTGACCAGGGAAAAACAAATATAAAAAGTGCTTACCCTTTAACTAAACAAACCTATTTATTCAAAATGATCATTGTAAAATAGTAGATCAAGGGGTGGGAAGATAGCTTAGTGGTAGAACATTTGCCTAGCATGCATGAGATGAGGACCTGGATTTAGTCCCAAGCACAGGGGGAAAAAAAAGACAAAAACCAAAAAAACACAAAACAGATGAAGTCTATGAAGATGAAGACCGAAGTGTATTTATCTGTTCGTGTGTGTGTGTATGTGTGCACTCCATGTATAGTGTAGTGGTGGGGGTAGGGGAAAAAAGAAAAAACTGTTAAGCTCTAGAGAATACTGACACTGGTAATGACAGACTCACTGACATGAAATGATGTCCATAAAAAATGAACGACTGTGCCTGTGGGGTATGTATGCTGAGATTAAGTGCCTTTATGTCACTGTCATTCAATGATTCACGCAAAACAGAATCCAGAAAGATTTGGACAAAAACATTAATAAATATTATTTCTAGCTAGGTCATAAGAGTTTATAGATGATTTCTACTTTTATCATTATTACTCTGTCAAGCACCTAAGTTTACACTTTCCAATAGAAATGAGTCAAGTAAGCAATTTCAAATATTTCAGCAGGTAGTACATAAAAAAAATAAGTGAAATTAATTTTAACAAACTTAACTAAATGTACAAAAACTACCATTCCAAAGTATAATCTATATGAAAATAATAAAATATCATGCATTTTTTGTACTAAGTCGCAGAAATCCAGTGTATAGTTCACACTAACCAAACATCTCCATTTGAGTTAATCACGTTTCAATTGCTAACCACAACGTGGCTTGTGTACCAGGCAGGTACAGTGCAAGACTACGTTTTTAATAATGAACATTACGTTTTTAATGAGAAAGAAAAGTTGTCTTTTAAATAACTGCTACCAGAGCCTTTTCCAAATTCTTGCAGCTGTGCATTACATAATTTTCTGGATTACTTCAAACTGTTTCCTAGCATTCTGTGAAAAATTCTTGTTTTTAGAAATGAACAGGTTGGTCTGAGCTGATGGAAAAGATACAAAAATACAAAAATCAATTTAAAATGTAGCAATAAAGAGAGACTTCTGCTATTATGGGGGTGTATGCATGAATTCAAACCCTGTTTTCCACATATTGTAACAGTGAATTTCTGACAATTAAATTCAATGAATAGTTACTGATCCAATACTCATTCATGGCAAAAACTTTCAAAAGAGGGGAACTTCCTAAAATTGACAAAGAAAGAAAATCTATACACAACCTATAACTAATATCACACTCAGTGATATTAGTGATATTATGATCTAACTCATAAAGTTAGATGCTTTCTCCCCTAAAACTGGGAACAATCTAATAATATACCTTCTTACCACTATTATTTAACACTGTTCTGGAGGTCTTATGTAACACAAGAACACAGAGTAAAAAGTATACAAATTAGGAAGGAAGAAAAAAAAAAATCTTCCTTTAAATTTTTTTTTTATTTGTTCTTTTTAGATATACAGGACAGTAGAGTGAATTTTGACACATTATACATACATGGAGTATAACTTCTCATTCTTGTGGTTGTACATGATGTGAGTTACACTGTCATATATTCATATATGTACATATGAAAGTGATGTCCAATTCATTCTATTGTCTTTCCTATTCCCATCCGCCATCCCTTCCCTTCATTCCCTTTGTCTAATCCAATGAACAATTATTCTTCTCATCTACCCCCTTTATTTTGTGTCAGCATCCACAGATAAGAGAGAACATTCAGCCTCTAGTTTTTTTTTGCATTGGCTTATGTCACTTAGCATGATAATCTCCAGTTCTATCCATTTACTGGCAGATGCCATAATTTCATTCTTCTTCACGGATGAGTAATATTCCTTGTGTATATGTACCACTTTTCTTTATACATTCATCTGCTGAAGGGCACCTAGGTTGGTTTCATAGCTTAACTATTGTGAATTGAACTGCTATAACCAATGATGTGGCTGCCTCACTGATTTTAAGTCCTTTAGGTATATACGAGGAATGGCAACTGGGTCAAACAGCGGTTTCATTCCAAGTTTTCTGAAGAATTTCCATACTGCTTTCCAAAGCAGTTGTACCAATTTATTTCCCATCAGTAATGTATGAGTGAATCTTTTTGCCTACATCCTCAACGTTTATTTTCACTTGCATTTTTGATAAGTGCCATTCTGACTGGAGTGAGATGAAATCTCAGTGTAGTTTTAATTTGCATTTCTCTAACTCAAGAGATACTGAACTTTTTTTTTGTATATTTTTGGACCATTCTTATTTCTTCTTTTGTGAAGTGCTTGTTCAGTTCCTTTGCCCATTTATTGATTGGATTATTTGATTTTGTTTTGGTACTAAGTTTTTTGAGTTCTTTGTATATCCTACAGATTAATGCTCTATCTGAGGTGCAAGTTGCAAAGATTTTCTCCCATTCTATAGGTTCTCTCTTCACATTCTTGATTGTTTCATTTGCTGTGAAGAAGTTTTTCAGTTTGATACCATCCCATTTATTGATTCTTGATTTTACTTCTGGCACTTTAAGAGTCTTGTTGAGGAACTCAGTTCCTAAGCCAACGTGATGCACAGTTGGACCTAAATTTTCTTTTAGTAGGCACAGGGTCTCTGGTCTAATGCCTAGGTCCTTAATCCACTTTGAGTTTTGTGCAGGGTGAGAAAGGGGTTAAATTTCATTCTATAAGAATGAAATTACGGAATTTGCAGGTAAATAGATGGAGTTGGAGATTATCATGCTAAGCAAATTAGGCCAATCTCAAAAAACAAAAGGTCGAATGTTTTCTTCTGATATGTGGATGATGATCCATAATGGGGGTGAGGCGGGGCAAAGGAAGAATGGAAGAACTTTAGATTGGGCAGAGGGAGTGAGCGGGGTATGAGGTGGGAAAGTGGTGGAATGAGACCCTATATACATGTGTGATTGCAGGAATGGTGTGACTCTGTATCCTGTGCAACCAGAGATATGAAAAGTTGTGCTCCATTTGTGTACATTGAGTCCAAATGCATTCTGGCATCATGTATAACTAATTAGAACAAATTTTTAAAAATTCATTCTACTACATGTGGATTTCCAGTTTTCCCAGCACCATTTGTTGAAGAGGCTTTCTTTTCTCCAATGTATGTTTATGGCACCTTTGTCTTCTATGAGATAAATGCTATTAATGTGGGTTTGTCTCTGTGCCTTCTATTCTGTTCCAATGGTCTTCATGCCTTTTTTTTATGCCAATACCATGCACTTAGTATTATTAGCCCTGTAGTATAAGTAAAGCCTGGCAATATGATGCCTTCTGCTTCACTTTTCTTGCTGTTATTTTTCCAAATGAATTTCATGACAGCTTTATCTACTTCTATGAAGAATGACATTGTAATTTTAATAGGAATTGCATTAAATCTGCATAGAACGTTTGGTATAATGGCCATTTTGACAATATTAATTCTGCCTATCCAAGAACATGAGATATCTTTCCATCTTCTAAGGTCTTCTTCAATTTCTTTCTTTAACGATGGTGTAGTTTTCATTGTAGTGGTCTTTCACCTCTTTTGTTAGATTGATTCCAAATCTTTTTTTCCAAGGCTATTGTGAATGAGATAGTTTTCCAAATTTCCTCTTTCAGTTGATTCATCACTGCTGTATAGGTACACAATTGATTTATAAGTGTTAATTTTATATCCTGTTACTTTGCTGAATTTATTTATAAGTTCTAGAAGTTTTCTGGTGGAGTTTTTTTGAGTCTTGTAAATACAGAATCATAACACTAGCAAATAGGGATAGTTTGAGTTCTTCTTTTCCTATTCCTATCTCTTTAATTTCTTTCTTTCACCTAATTGCTCTGGCTAAGGTTTCAAGAACTATGTTGAACACATAGTGAAAAAGGGCATCCCTGTCTAGCTCCTAAAATTTCTTTATTTTGCGGATGACATAACTGTACACATAAAAAACTCCAAGGAACTAATAAGCCATTATAGCAATGCTATAAGATACAGGTTAATGCACAAAGTCCATTGCTTTCCTATGTATCAGTAGCAAAGAACTGAAATTTGAAATGAAAACACAACACCATTTACTTGATTGTCAAAAAAATTAAAAAAAAAAAGAAAGAAAAAGAAATACCTAAATATAACCCTAACAAATAAGCACATTAGGTCTATGTGCTTACAAAAATCCCAATTAAAGAAATCAATGTCAGCATACTACAATGACGCAGCCACATCAATGTTCATATCTGCTCAGCTCACAATAGCTAGATTGTGGAACCAACAGAGATGCCCTTCAACTGATGAATGGATGAAGAAATTGTGGTATATATACACAATGGAATATTACTCAGTCATAAAGAAGAAAATTATGGCATTTGCTGGTAAATGGATGGAATTGGGGAATATCATGCTAAGTGAAATAGGCCAAGTCCAAAAAACCAAAGACCGAATGTTTTCTCTGATAAGTGGATAACGATACTAATGGAAGGGGGCAGGAAGAGAAGAATGAAGTAACTTTGGATGGTGTAGAGGAAAATTGGGCAGAAGGAGGTGGGGGAAGGAAACACAGTAGAATGAGACAGTACTACCCTATGTATATGTATGATTACAGGGATGGTGTGAATCTACACTGTGTACAACCATAGAAATGAAAAGTTGACCCCATTTGTGTACAATGAATCAAAATGCAGTCTACAAAAGTAAATATTTAAATTACAAAAAAAGAAATCAATGATCTAAATTAACATGAGATATTTCATGTTTATGAATAGGAATACTCAATACTCTTAAAATGTCAGTTTTTTTTCCGTAATGGATTCAACAGAACTCCAACCCAAAATCCTAGTAAGTTATTGTGTATCACCAAACTGCTCTAAAGTTTATATGCAAAGAAAAAAGAGCTAGAACTGTAAACAAAATGCTGACAAATAAGAACAATGTCTGAGGACTGACACTACATGATTTCAAGAGTTACTTAAAGCAACAGTTATTAAGACAGTGTGGTATTGTCCAGAGACCAGACAAAAAGATCAGTGGAACAGAAGAGAGAGTCCAGTAGTAGACTCATATAAACACAGTCAACTCATCTTTCACAAAGGAACAACAATAATGCAATCAAGGAATGATAAACTTTAACAACGAAACACTGTACATCCTCATGCAAAAAAAAAACAAAAATCAAATATAGACACCAATTTTACACCTTACACACAAATTTATTCAACATAGAATACAGATTTAAAATTCAAATTCAAAACAAAACGTTTAGAAGATAACATGAAAGAAAATCTAGGTGACCTTGGAGTTGGTGATGACTTTTTAAATATAACACCAAAGACACAATCCAAGAGAGAAAATATTTTTAAACTGCACACACACAAAAGAAACTTCCATTCTGTGAAAGACTGATAAATGAATGAAAATACAAGCCCCACACTGAGAGAAAATATATGCAAAACAGTACTAAAAAAGGGCTTAATTTCAAAAGAGAAAAAAATACACTAAAACAATAAGACATGAACAACTTAATTTTAAAAAGGGTCGATGATGTGGGTAACTCACCAAAGAAGATAAATAGATGGCAAAGAGTTATATGAAAGGATCTCAACATTATATGGTATTAGAGGATTGCAGATGAAAACCCCAGAAAATAAACTTATTGGAATAGCTAAAATCCAAAATACTGTAATACCGAAAGCTGGTGAAGATGGGAAGCAACAGGAACATGCGGTCAGCCTATAAAGTTTACACACTTGTAACTACAACTATATGTTATTCCAAGTAAGGCAAAACCATAAGGAATGTGAAAAATTCAGTGGATAGCAGGAGAGAAGAGGGATGATTAAGTAGAGCAATGTGTGTTTTTAAGTAAACCAGTAAACATGAATATCAAGTGTAAGTATTCTGCCAGAAAACAAAAGGTCTTCAATGAAAGTTAAGAAAAAAATAAATTAATATTTTCAGAAATAATTAGGTACTATTATTAAAAAAAAAAAAAACAGAAGAGAGTAGGGTGCTATTAAAACATAGCACTTGCAATTATAGAAAAGCCTTTATGGAAAATAAAAATTTTTAAAAAACCCTACCAGCAACAATTCAGGACTAGTTAAAAAGTCAAGGTAAATTTTATAGATTTACCATTCAAAAATTACCAAGCAAGAAAAAAAATCAATAAAATATTATCCACAATGAAGACCAGAATAAATCAAGAAAAACTGACACCAAGAAGAATTAGCAGATACGTGCAAAAAAGCAGCTATACTTATATTCCATATATTAAAGAAGCTACAGTAAAGAATGAACGTGTAGAGACACAGACTATAACAATCAAATCAAACTTCTACAGATGAAAAATACAACGTCTGAAAAGAAAAATACAGTGGATGCTATCCCTGAGATTAGAAACTAGGCAATTTAAAGACAAAGCAATATCCAAAAGCAATACAGATGGAAGAAAAGAAACTCAGCTGTGTAGCAGTGATATATGCAACATCTTTAAGCAATCTCACACATGCGTAACTTAAGTATAGGAGGGTGAGATGGGAAGTAGTTGTTTCAAAGAAAAAAAAAGTCTGAAAATTTTCCAAACTTATTGTATACTTATTATAAACACATAGATCTAAGAAATTCAAAAAACTCTAGCACAAGAAACAGTAAGAAAACAATTCAAAGGTACATCATAATCTGATCCCTTAAAATGATAATAAAGAAAAAAACTTGAAGAGAAGTCAAAGATAAAAAAGTATAAATTATGTACAGAAGATTACAGGAAAGCACAGTAACTGAGTTTCTATAAGAAATAAGGCAAACTAAGAGATAATGGACCAACATCCTTTTTTTTTTTCCTGATAGATGTTTATTAATTACTGCCACTGTGATTTTTTTATTTTGATTATTATTGATTATATTTGATTTGATTGTACACAAATGGGGTACAACTATTGTTCCTCTGGTTGTACACGTAAAGTCATACCATTTGTGTAATCATACATGTATATAGCCTTTATGGAAAATAAATAGGGTACACAGGGTAGTGATTTTTGTCTCATTCAATTATCTTTCCTTTCCCTCGACCCCTCCCCACCCCTCAGTTTCCTCTACACAATCCATCCTTCTTCCATTCTTCCCTTAACTCCACCAACCCTGCCTGTTATATATCATCATCCACTGGACCCAGCTATCCCACTCCTTGGTCTATACCCAAAGGACTTAAAAATCAGCATACTACAGTGAAGCAGCTACAAACAATATTTATACCAACATCCTTTGAAAGTACAAAAACAAAAACAAACAAACAAAAAAAAAACACGTGGAATTCTATACCCAGTGAAAAGGTCTTTTAAGATTCAGAACAAAATACAGACTTTTTCAGATAAATAAAATTTATCAGCAGGGGTCCTAAGAGATGTTTAGAGAGAGGAAAAAACAACAACAACAACAACAACAAAAAAACCAAAGCCACATTTCTAACTGAAGGAAAATGATAACAGAGAGATATTAGATCTAGATAAAGAAATTAAGGACACCATAAATTATATATATGAACACACAATACACACCCACCCAGCACACCCCTTTTATTTTCTTACTATTTTAATGTCTTCTTTTAAAAGATAATTGAAGTTTTGGTGCAAAAAAGTGAAAATGTAGTACAGAGTTTATAACATAAATAGAAGTAAAATATACAGTAACAATACAGTACCACAGTCTGGAGGAGAGAAATGAAACTATGCTATGGATACATTCTTTTACTAATAAATATAAAGGAATATAATAGCCCTTGAAAGTGAACTGTATTTAAAAGACATTTACTATAAGCCCTAAAGCAACAAAACAACAAGTAAAAAAAAAAATTACTAAAACAATCCAAAGGCAGAAAAAAAAGGGAAAGGGAAATAAAGAACAAACAAGACAAACAGTAAGGTGGTAGATTTAAATTCAACCATATAAACAAGCACATTAAATGCAAACAGTCTTAAATATCTAGATCAAAGGGCAGACATTGTCAGATTAGATTTATAAAGCAAGATTTAATATTGGCAGCCCTTCAACATCCATGGGTGCCGAAGTCATGGGTTTTGCACCCTTGGATTCAACCAAGTACAGATGGAAAACATTCAGGAAAAAAACTCATCTGTACTGAACACGTAGCCTTTTTGCCTTGTTAATTATTCCCTGAGCGAAAACAATCTAGCAAAGTCACTTTTGCTTTGTATCAGATATTACTAGTAATCCACACATGATTTAAAGTATATGAGAGGAAGTGTGTGGGTTATATGCACCATTTTACATAAGGGACCTGAACATCCACAGATTATGGTGTCCACTTAGATCTTGGAACTCATCATCCACAGATCCTGGGGGATGACTGCATGTGCTGCCTAAAACAAACCGACTTTAAGAATAAAGACACAAAGGAACTGAAAGTAAAAGAATGCACACAGATGATAACATCAAAGAAAGCTGCAATGACTATATTAATGTCAAAGTTGATTTAAGAGTCAAGTGTATGAGGGACAAAGGAGATCATTTCATAATGATAAAAGGGTGAATTCATCAACAGGATATAACAACTGTAAACGTTTATACTCCCAATTCAGAGGTTCAAAATATTTGAAGCAAAACCTGATAAAACTGCAGGAGAAGCAGATCCATTCAAAATTACAATCATGTACGACCACAAAAATGGGATCCTAAGTTAGAATAAGTTACACTCAAAACAATTGTTTTGGAGGACAAATAGTAAGAAGTGTCTATTAATATTTTTAATCTTTATATCCTTTGATTTTATTCTTAGAACTTATTCTACAGAAATACTTGGAAAGCATGCAGATGTGTTATTACTCTCACAAAGAGTGTCTTGACAGATGTAACCAAGTTACAATGAGGTCATTAGGGTTGACACTAATCCAATATGACTGGTGATCTCATAAGTAAGAAGACATAGAGAAAAGAGAAAAATATGTAATAGAAAAGGCAGAGGCCAGAGTGATAAACCTACAAGTCAAGAAACCTCAAGGATTGCCAGCAACTGCCAGAAGTTAGGAGAGGTATAGGACAGATTCTCAGTTCTCCTGAAGAAACCAACCCTGCCAAAACCCTGATTTCAGATGTCTGGTCTCCAGAACCAGGAGACAGTTAAATTTCTGTTGTTTTGGCCAGCTACTCTGTAGTACTTAGTTATAGAAGCCCTAGGAAATTATTATACCCACCAGCAGAGATTAATAAACTACATATATATTCACATAGTATAGTAATATAACATACAATAAATAGGATGCAACAGATATATATGGGCATGGAAATAAAATGAAAAATTTAAGTTGTAGAAAACATGTACAATCCCATTTTTCTGATGAATCAAAGAGAACATCTCTCTCTCTTGAACTGTAATTATAATTTTCCAGTGCTGACCAAATCAAACATGGGCTAGACTTGCTCCCCTCTGTATTCTTGACATTGACACTTTCACAGATATAATTCCATTCCCATGGCCTAAATAATCAACTCTGTAAAGGATTCCAAAAGCCTTACACCTATAATTCTTAGGATTTAGCCATTTCCATTAAGAAGTTCTGTTGTCATTTGGAATTTACACAGTCCAATTTTTCTTCACATGTTTCAAACATTCAATACCAACTAGATCCATCTACTATGAAGTTGGAAAATCAGTAGGCATATGCTGGTTATTCAGACACCATATCTGGACTCAGTGGGAAAAACAACTGAGCAACTAGTGTTATCTGCACTGGACACACAGACCAGTGACACAGTCTTTTATTTGTCCCAGGTGCTGCTATAATCCAGGTTCCTTACCCATACCAGCTATGTTAATATAATGAATAAGAAAAATATTAAGTTTTAAAACATTCAATTATTTATATTACAAATATTTTCAATTTTTCCCATCTCTACAAACTTATTTTCTTGACATTTCTTGAATCAAAAAATTTAGTGGTGGAACTCATGCAGGGGTACATGCCTATAATTCCACTGACTTGGGAGGCTGAAGCAGGAGGATTGCAATTTTGAGGCCGGCCTCAGCAAATCAGCAAGGATCTCAGCAACTTCATGAGACCTTGTCTCAAAATAAAAAATAAAAAGGACTGGGGATGTAGCTCAGTGATAAAGCTTCCATGGGTTAAACCCCCAGTACCTGCCCCAACCAAAACCAAAAAACTTAGTGGTTTCTTACTACCTATGGAATAAAGCTCAATCCTTAAGATTGCAGTTCAAAGTCTTCCAATTTCTGACCTCGAATTGTCCTGCAAACTTATGGTCCACTATCTCCCCAAGGAAGTAAATACCTTATTCAATTTTAGAAGTCAGTATATTTGATATCTCCAAACACTTCATGTACATTTTCTATTTCAAATATTTGCTTATACAGTTCCCTATACTTGAAATACTTGTTTCCTGCTCCTGATAGAAATTCTACACACTATTTAAGGTCCTCACATTTAAGTCCCACAAACGATCTATCAAATCTCACAATGTGGCATCTATCTCTTCTCCCCATTATTCTAATCTCTAATAATCACTGGTTTGTAGTATGTATCTTTTTGTGATGATGATTTTTGGTTTTTTTAGCTATAGAGTAAACAAGGGAAGGGTAAAGCCTGAATCTTTTTTTTTTTTTTTAATTGGTACTCTATGATATTGGGAAGGTATTGCTTATCAGTAAGTACAGTACTTTCTGGTATTTCACTGATTAAAAATAAATCATTTGGGTTTCTGACTAGCTTTATGAACTATATACATATCAACCAGCTCCTTTACTAATACGGAAAATTTAAAGATATTTATATATCTTCATACTTCTTATGGTATCAAAAGCAATTCACTACACTCAAGAGAGTATTTAACTTAATATTTTTATTTTGGAACCACAGGTATTTAAATAAGTAACTTCATCTCTAAATAGTCTTAGCTTCTGCAAATCTAAAAGTTTAACTTTATATAGAAATCTGGAAAACATTTAATTGTTCTAAAGTTACTATGTATTTGTGATATTTCCAATTTCTTCATATCAGGAATTTAAGATGCTACTAAATTCTATTTTCCTTTTGCTTCAATCTAGCAGATCTTTAATAAGTACTGCTTTATAGTGACAGACTTCCATGGTAAATCTTCAGATCAAGTTAAAAAAAAAAATCCCCATGGCAAAGGAACCCAAGAGGCAAGAATATTGAATTAAATCGATACCTAAACTAAAATATAAACACACCACATATTTTTCATTTGATCCTATTTTCCAAAGGGGGCTCTTCCAAACTTACCTCTTCAACATTTTTCTAAAGTCCATTGTTTAATCTCTTTTAAAACAGATCACAACTCAACTAAAACTCAATTCAATGACAACTCAACTACAAAGTCAAATTGGTGTTTTCTAATTAATTTCAGTCTCTCATATTGCTATCATGATGTTGTAACCCTCTACTACTTCTAACAATACTGACATATGCAATAAATAAAAAGGGATATATTTTGGATACACTATTTATAATTAAATATTTCAAACATCTTCTAATTACTAAAGTTCACTTACATTAAGTAATTAATATTACTTATATTTTCTACTCAAAATGAGAACAAGCTTCCATCTAACCTAAGTCACAGCAAATAAAATACAAAATTCAAATTTACTCTAAAATCTCTGCCAGTAACAGGAAATCTAAACAGCACTTAATAGCATTAATAACAACTTTCTTTCATATGCTTCCCCAAACTTCCACAATACTTTGGGCACTCTTAAGTATTTTACATAGTTATTGCATTATTCTTTGAAATCCTTAGCTAAGCCCATTTTACAATCCTAGATACCAAGGTTCACACTAGTTAATAAACTGGCCTATATTATTATAGACCTAAGAATTACCAGAACAGGATTCATAACCCAACTCTGTTAGATTCATCTGAACCTCTTCCTGTGCTCATAGTCTGCCCTATATTATATACACTATTGTGCTCAGTTTTTCCCTATGTACTAGACAAGGGAACCTTTTCATTTCTGTATATTCCAAACTCTGTGAACTTTAACCTTATTTCTCCTTCCAAATGACTCAAGGTAAAATACATTCCCAGTCCGTGACTTTTCATTAGTACTTTCTTAATTCAGGCCAACAAACATTAAGATAAACATTGCTCTCTAGCACATCTTTTCCTCTAAACCTATTTTAGACATACTACCCAAAAGATATGACTTAGAAAAGAAACAAAATAATTGTTAAACAGTTACCAACTACATTAGTTCAGGGACAGAATTAAACCATGTTTTTTGTTGTTGTTGTTGTTAAACCAGTAAATGGAAATTGAAGATATTATCTGCATTAGAAACTAAGGGTTTTAACAACTTGGTTATACAAAAAGAAATGTTGAATAGCTAAGGAATAAGCAAGTGAACAATTATAATTATTCAATCAATAACTATTCACTGATCTGTGCTAAGGTTATGAAAACTATAGAAAAGTACCAAGGAATAATAAAGTTCATCTCCCAGAGTTATATTCAGAGTGAGGAATCAAACAAATTCACTAAAGAATATAAGCAAGTTAAAACAAATGCTAAGGAATTAAAGGAAATGAAAAGTTAAATTTGATTAATAAAGATTGCTTATTACTGTGGAATGAATTTGACAAAATCACACTCTGTGCATGTATAAATATAAGGTGAATTTCACCTTTATGTATATCTATACAGTACCAATTAAAAATAAGCAAATAAATGAGTGGAAAGTAGACCAGCAGAGCAAAAGGAGGTGAACATGGAGAAGGAGGCACAGAGGGAAAAAGGGGGAACTGGAGACTAAAAGGTAACAAATTAAATTTCTTGAATGTACAATTATGTCAAAATGAACCCAACTATTATATACAACTATAAAGCACTAATAAAAGGGGGAAAATATGGCTTTTGACTATCATTAAATCTTGAAGAAACAACCTGGGTGGGTATGGCAGGAAAAGTTAATGAACAATATCATCAACACAAATCCATTTAGCCAGAGATGACTACAGAGGGAGAGTTGAAAGATTTTATTTTTCCCATTCAATTTCTTACTTATTCAGCACTGCATATACTAAAGTCCACTTGACAAGAATGCACATACTCTTCACAGAATATAAATACCACACCTCACAAAAGTCAACAGAACTAATTACAAGACTTATGAATCTAATTTTATCAATTTTTTTACATGGTTCTCCTAAGAAAACACCACTGGATAATGAATGGCATCAGAATTATTTACTTTATGTAAAAAGTTCATAACAATTTATATAAATGAAACTTCAATTTCTACAAAAATTATTTTTAAAAAACAATAGATTTACTTAGAAATCACCTCTTCCATGAAACCAATTGCCAGTCCAGAGTCTCATAAAATTAAAGCACTTTCCCAGCTAATGAGATATGAATGCTGCTGCATATTTCTTCTGCTGATACTTATAATGCCTGGCTTTATTGAAATTCCCATCCCTTACCCTCTATACTTAGGTGGGACTAAGTTCTGCAGAAAGTTTTGTTAATTGCCCTTGAATTCCCATCAGAAATGCTTTGATTCAGGTCCCAGTCATATTTAATGAGGACTTTTATAAACACGTATCTCATCTTTTGCTCCATTCTCACAATCCTCAATCCACCTTTTAAACTGCCTCTTTCCCCCCAAAAAAACATTCTGAAAGTAGAATCTGATTTGCAGTTCCCTGATAACTAGTGAAATACTTCCTCAATTTTATGTCCTTCTTATAGTTATGAAATGTACCTTAATATCTTCAGAAGTCAAGAGAAATTCTGTACAAAATAATTTGTTGTAACTTAATTTAACTTAGCTCACAAAATATAAAGATCGAAAGAAAACCTACTATTTCCAATGTTATTTTTCCAACACAATATCCAAAGTTTCCAATGTGATATTTTCAGGACTATCCTATCAGAACAGTACACTTCAGTTCTGAAACTGATTCTATAGAAATCTTCTGTCAAGCTAAAAAGCAAATGACCAAGCTCCATTTCAGAACCAGTGAATTTGAATATCATCTTAGAATTGAAACCAGCATTTAAAAATAATCTTCAATAATCCCAATGCAAACCTAAATTAGAGAACCCAAGCAGAAAATCCTTGCTTCATAACAATAAGTAGACATACTAACTTCCAGGATGTTTTATACCTCTCATCAACCTGGGGAGTACCTATTCATCTTAAATACTCGGATAATGCTCATTCTAAAAACTTTTACTCATCTCCTCTCCCACCACCTCTCCTTTGATCCTTTAAACCTTTACAAAAAGTTTTCATATATTCACATATAGTCCTTCTAACCCATATAACCACTCCGTGACATAGCACCCCCCTATTTTAGAGGTAAGAAAACTGAATCTATGACAGGAAAGTTAAGAAATACGTTTAAAGTGATCCTGAATTCGAACCCACATTGACCGACTACAAAGCTATGGTGTTTTCCATTGTGACAAGCAGACTCTTATACATCACTCAGAAGTACTGACTTACTCATCAGTTTACACCCTTTGTTTCCCTTTTTAGACATACTATGCTTCCCTGAGGGCAGGTATCAACCCTGATTTTGACCTCAACATTTAGTTACTTGGTACATGTTTGTTGAATGAAAGAGGAAAAAAAGCTCCTCAAGAGCTGGTTCTATATAACTTAGGTTTCATTTCTTGGATTCTTAGAGTGAGCTCTGAATGTACTTCTTGTCGAACACATCAGGCCTGACCTGCAAATCTGCTGTTGGATTTATAATAACACAGTGAATTTTGGCATTATTTTAAACTATGTAAAACTACACAGCCAAAGAAGAGGGGAAAAAAAAAAAAAGATTATTCCAAAAAATTAAAGTATCATTCTTACATTACCCTCTATCAAAATGAGGACTTCAAATTTTAGACTTAGTCTTCACAAGTTTCATCGCATAAGAGCAGATGACTATAATAGATGACTGAAATTTAAAAAGTGATTAAGAATAGATGATATAAATTAAGCACTAAATAGTGATATCTACTCAGCAATCTACTTATGCTAACCAGTAAGCAATGCTTTTTCTCTATCACAATGTTCTCTCATATTTGTCATTTTTCTGAAACCAGGAATAAACACTATAGGTAAGCACAAAGCAATTTGTTAGTATACTTGCATGTAAATGTAATGTTCTTCCTGCCTAGTTAACCTGTCTGGTATGTAAAACATAGCACAACTACTTCCTTTTTGATGCAAACTACATAACAAATGTAGTAAGTCAGCAAAACTAATATTTTTTTATTTGCAGATAAATAATATTTTAAATGCTGGAGCTTTTCCTACATTGACAATATGCAAAAATTAGAACTTTACATCTTAAATTATATTAATTTTGATGTAGAGAAATGGTTATGCCCTTAACACTTTAAAATTTGGAAATAAAAAAAAACATTCTGAAACAACATGATGTAATGGGAAGTACAAAGGGACTACTCCTGGTTTTCTCATTTCTATTATCTTACTAAACTCTTGTGTGACCTGGGACTTGCTGGCTCCATTTTCTCATTTGTTTTAAAAAGTGGGTAGGGGAGAAGGGATCTGACTATCTTTGAAGTGGTTTCCCAAAATTCTGATTTTGAGACCGTCCTCTTGTTTCATTTTTTTCTAATCAGTTTACTGTGTTCTTCAAAGTCAAAATTCTTAAATAACAAACACATCTGAAACTGAATGAAATTATTCAGTCTCTAACTGGACGGTACAAGACACACAGAGTAGACTCCTATAAAGTTAACAATCTGACAACTTTCCAGAAAAGTCCCAATCTTAAATTCTTAAACAAGCAGGTGTAAGTCTGACATTTTTAATATTATCAAGAAGTTATAAAATGGTACTGGTCTGTTACAACTTCCTTAGGTGTTCCCGAGGTTCGAGTGGCACATTCTCTGCAGGTAAGAGCCAGCAAAAAAGGGAGAGAGGGAGTCACGCTGCATTTCAACAACCCACAGTTCAACCCAGTCACCTCAGCAAGATCCCGACTAGGCCTACACCACGGAGCTGAACCTCCCCACCCCCAGAAGTGCCAGCAGCCAATATAATGAATGCTTCCGTCAACAACACACATTCCCCTTCCCACAGAACTGCTCACTCCCAACCGGCCATCTGGGGTTGGAATCGGCCGCACTACACCAACCTAAGAATCATGTTTGGTCCCAAAGGCCGAAAACTACTAGATTGCGGTTTCCCTGCGCATGGCTGCGGGGAGAGCTGCACCCCCTCCCACCAATGATAAAAAAAAAAAAAAAAAAAAAATCAGTGAAGAGAGTAGAAACCAGGCCTAGGCGTCATTGCTGGAGAAATAAATGCTGGTTCTCTGCAACGGGGAACAGTAGCATTTCCTGTCCTTGCACTGATTCCAAGAATGTCCAGGAACCTGCACTCTACTTCATCCCCTCCTAGACTCCTACAGGAGGATTAAAAGCCCGATCCGCTTCATTCCCCAACCGATGCACTCCTTTCAAACCTCTGGCATTGTTAAGGAAGGGACCCCCGAGCTCTAGCAGGAGGAGGTAAAGCTCGCGCCAGAACACGGGTTCTGTTCACAGATTAAACAGCTCGTGAAAGAAGAAAATCCCCTTGTGGTCCGAGTAAAGTTTGAACCAGCAGCAAGGGTGCGGACCCGAGCCCGGCCAGGCTGGGCTCCAGGGCAGGCCTGCGGAGGTGACACTCCCTTGTTCTCCAGCGGCCCGGGAGGCGTCCGGCCGCCCCGGCCCGAACCCACAGAGCAGGACGAGGGCGCCGCCGCGGGGCTCGGGCCGGCGGGAGGCCTGGCGGCGGCGGGACCCTCCCTGCGCGGCTCCCGCCTCCTTCCTCACTCCCACTTCCCGGTCCCCCAAGCCCAGGCCCGAAAGGTAACGTCCGGGAGGCGATGGGGGGCTCGGCCACTGACCACACATTTCTTGCCGAGGAAAGTGAAGAGGGACTCGTTCTCCTGCGGAGTGAGCAGCAGAGACCCCACGTTGGTGACCTTCCGCGGAGGCGGCGGCTGCTGGCTGGAGCTCATGGTTTCGCCGGCTGGGCTGGGCGTCCAGGGCCGTCTCCTCGGCGAGTGGGCGAGTGCTCGTTCCCCTCTCGGTGACAGGGGCGGGCGGGAGCGATTCAGAGGCGCCGCATCTCGCAGCTCCAGCGGAGCAGGGAGGAGGACAAGGGAAGGAGGAGCTGACGGCGGGCCGCCTTCGGGCCGCACTCAGAAAGGAAGCTCCCAGCTCCCGCCCGGCTAGGCTTGGGCCAGATGGCCGTTGTCCCCACACTCCGGCGACTGCGCTAAACTCCCAACTCCTCCTCCAACGCTCCCCCGGCGGCGGCGGCGGCAGCGGCGGCGGCGGCGGCCGCACAATCCAACATGGCAGCGGGGGCGGACGAGACCACGGGACGCGAGACGCGGGGGAGCGCGCCGGAAACGCGCGGCCGCCGCGGCCTGGGGCCGGGGAGGAACCTCTCGGCTCGCCGCGGGCCTCGCGGACCGTCCTGAGGCCCCGCCCTCTTCCGGCCGGGCGCGGGCCGCGCGGGTGGCTCGGGGGTCTGCGGTCGCGGTTCGGGGGCCTCGACCTCTCCCTCTCGGCTCGCGGGTCGGGAATCCGAGCCCGGCCGCTACTACTTGGAGAGACGACGAGGCTTCGCCGCCACGGCGTCCGCCTCTCTTCTGCCGGAGCACACCTGGGCGGAGTAGCCGGGAGCAGCAGGTCCCCCTCCCCGGAATAGCAGTTTCTCGGGGACGAAAGTGGGGCGCTCGCGCCGCTGGACAAGAAGGGCTGGAACCTGGGGACAGAAATTGGGAAGAGACGCGCTCCCGTGTGCGGCTGGCGCCGGGTGTGGGTCAGAGCCGCAGGTACCGGGGAGCCCTAACTCTGTCCGCACTTCGACAGGGACAGTGAAGGAGCACACAGGCCTCTCGCCCCCAGGACTGTGAAGGAAATTTTGACGGATGTCACAAAAAACGCACCGCCCTGCCGGCAGGTCGTGACACGTGGGTTGAATGTATTTGCAGCATTTAAACGCATAGTCTTGTAAGGGCGCTGAACAGGTTTACTTTTCCCCGTCTCAAGAATTGGAAAAATATTCCCTTCCCCCACCTTTTCCTGCATCCTAAACCCCGAACTCTGTTTTCTTATTAGTATATGTGCTCATTTGGGGATGTCATATAGAAAAATGCCTTATCTGGTTTACTCCTTAGAAGCAAATTTCAAGAACTTTTCAAAAACGTGTGTCCTTCAGAGTATTAAAAGTTAACTCCCCCTGTGGAGGAAATCACTAGGCTGTTGTAAAAGGAAATTTGGGGATATGGAAATAATAAAATGGACTGCAGTGAATTATAAAACATCTTTATGATTTATCTCTGCTAAGCATTTTAGAATTTATTGTGTGACTTTTTTTAAACCATCGTTTGCTAATTACAAAGTTTCTGTAAAGAAAGTTATGTTGAATTTAAGACGTGAATCCTGTAAGGATTAAACTTTCATAAAACTCTCTGAGGTTAACTTCTCTAGCAGCTCCCATTAGAAATCTCTAAAGTACTAAACAAATCAATAAACCATTCTCAATGCACTTTGAAAATAGAAAAATTTGGAAGTTTCCCTTAATGAAATTGAGCAGGAAACAAATCTTCAAAGAAAAATGAAAAGTATATAACCCTGGAAGTTCTCACATAATATATGGATATTTCAAAATTAAACGTTTAATAATAGAGGTGAAAAAAGTAACCAAAAAAAACTATTTATAAAATTTAAAATTGGGTTTAGAAAGGTAGTAAATTGTAAGCCTGGAGTTCTCTCTGAATAACACAGCTAACAAAATAAATCCAAAAGTTAAATCAGTTTGTCTTTTTTAAAAATGCAGCTTTTACCAGTTGAAAGCACAGTGACAGCAGAAAGCCTTACACATTCTTGAGAAATCACAGAAATTAGAACTTTTTTTCTATTTTCTTTTTTTCCTTGGGGGTGGGTACTAGCAATTGAATTCAGGGGCACCCAACGACTGAGCCATATCTGTGGCCCTTATTTTTTTATTTTATTTAGAGATAGGGTCTCCATTTGAACTTGGCAATCCTCCTGCCTCAGCATCCTAAGTCATCTTTTCAAATCTGTCAACTATAGTACCAAGAGCATAGACTGCAGATAGGCCCAGATTGAACATCTTATGCCTCTCAATCTTGTGGACTTGAGATATGTTGCTTTTCTGTCTCATTTTCTTTATCTGTAAAATCGAAATAGTTTCTATTTTATAAAGGTATGGTATAAATAGGAATAGTTATTCCTACTTCAAAGTTGCAAGATAGATGGCCATAACATATACCTGTACATCGTGGCTACTCAAGCAGTAGTTGTCTGTCATTTAACATCCTTGCCTATGATCTGTTCTGCTTTTTCTTAGGTAAAAATCAAGAGTTGAGTTGCACTATGTATTTTTTAACTTTGTTCTATCTAAGCCTTGTTATTCAAAAACTGTCCTCAAATTTAAAACTACATAATTCTCCAGATATGTGTTAGTGAATTTGGAGCATAATCTCTTAGTAAAATTTCCAGTTAGGCTATATGTTATGACAAATCAGCTCTATGTATATCCCAGTATGTCAAGATAACAAAGCTTTTTTAATATTGTAAATCTAGAAATGTAATCCTATTAGCTTGTAATCAATAAAAATTCAGGGGCTAGAAAAGTAGTTAAGTGCTAGAGCTTGTGATTAGAATGTGTGAAGTCCTGGTTTCAATCCCAGCATCAAAAAAAAAAAAAAAAAAAGTGGAATTCACTTAGGTGTTTTCATATTTGTAAAAAGGAAAATTATGTTAGATTTAGTCTACTGTCTTGCCTAATCCTATCCCTCCTCCTTCCTTTCATTCTTCTTTGTCTAATGTACTAAACATCTCTTCTTCCTCCCACACCCTTTATTGTGGTTTAGCTTCCACATATCAGCAAAAACATTCAATCTTTGGTTTTTTAGGATTGACTTATTTCACTTAGCATGATGGTCTCCAGATCCAGCCATTTGCTGGCAAGTGTCATAAAGTTTTTCTTTATGGCTGAGTAATATTCCATTGTGTGTATATATACCACCATTTCTTTATCCATTCATCTGTTGATGGACATCTAGATTGGTTTCATGGCTTAACTATTGTGAACTGTGCTGCTATAAACATTAATGTGGCTGTATCACTGCATTATGCATATTTTAAAGCCTTTGGCTATGTGCCAAGAAGTTGGATACTAGGTCAAATGGTGGTTCCATTCCAAGTGTTTTGAGGAATCTCCATACTGCTTTCCAGAAAGTTTGCACCAATAAGATACTTGGGAGTCAATCTAAACAAAGGAGATGAAAGACCTCTATAATGAAAACTACACCAACATTAAAGAAAGAAATTGAAGAAGACCTTAGAAGATGGAAAGACATTCCATGTTCTTGGATAAGCAGAATCAATACTGTCAAAATGGTCACACTACCTAAAGTGCTATACAGATTTAATGCAGTTCCTAATAAAATTACAATGTCATTCTTTATAGAAGTAGAAAAAGCAGTCATGAAATTCATTTGGAAAAATAAGAGACCCAGAAGAACCAAAGTAATCCTTAGAAAAGTGAAGCATGCGACATCACAATACCAGACCTTAAATTATACTACAGGGCTATAGTAATAAAAATGGCATAGTATTGGCACAAAAACAGGCATGAAGACCAATGGAACAATACAGAAGACACAGAGACAAACCCACAATTAATAGCAGTTATCTCATAGTAGATAAGGTTGCCATAAACATACATGGAGAAAAGATAACCTCTTCAACAAATGGTGCTAGGAGAACTGAAAATCCATATATAGTAGAATGAAAGTTAACCCTTAATCATCTCTAAGTGGATCAAAGACTTCGGGTATAGACCAGAAACCCTGCACATTTTAGAAGAAAATGTAGGCCCAACACTTAAACATATTGGCACAGGAACTGACTTCCTGAACAAGACTCCTAAGGCACAAGTAATTAAAAATAAATGGGACGGCATCAAACTAAAAAACTTCTTCACAGCAAAAGAAACAAGAATGTGAAGAGAGCCTGCAGAATGGAAGAAAATCTTTGCCACCCGCACTTCATATAGAGCTTTAATTTCTAGGACATACAAAGAACTCAAGAATTTTAATACCAAAAAGTACAAATAATCCAATCAATAAATGGGCAAAGGAACTGAACAGGTATTTCACAGCAGAAGGAATACAAAGGGTCAACAAATACATGAAAAAAATGTTCAAATTATTAGAGAAATGCAAATTAAAACTACACTGAGATTTCATCTCACTCATGTCAGAATGGCAATTATCAAGAATGCAAGTAACAACAAATTATTGTCAGGGGGGAAAGTGAATGCTTTCATATGTTGTTGGTGGAACTGCAATTTTTTCTGTTAGAAATGAAAATTCTGAACTTGCAGACCACCAAACTACTTTGAAAGTTAAATAGAGGAGGAAGAAAGCTGTGGGGAAAAAAGAAGCTATGAGATGAGAGGTGAAGGACACGAGGTATGCCCTGCAGAGTCTATTCCATGCCAAGAACAATTGAGTTCCAGTCATTTTACAACCTTTTATTAGCCTAGACTATTTATTGTTGGAATTGTATTCTTTCTTTCAAAAAGTTTCAAGTTTTGTCCAAGTGCAGCTTTATATTTGCTCTTCTTCTTCTCTTTTCTTTAGACTTGAAGGCTGAAAATTATGGCCATGAAAGACTTTTTTCCTCAAACCCCAAATACCTAGTTTTCCCTCAGAATTTTAAATAGAGTACTTTGTTCATAAAAATCACAATTTAAGTTTTTGTCTTCCACCCTTTTTGCTTATTCTCTGGCCCTTTTCCAACTTCTTGATATTCATAAAATATGAAAAATGTAAACATGAATATTTTTCTGGAAATATGATTTCCTTACTTGTTTGAGATTTTCCTCCTTACCATGCATAAAGGATAGTATTTTTCTACATGCATCCTGAAATCTGTAAATACTGACTGTGTTTCAAAAATTTAGCAAGTCCTTTCTGCCTTTCATTCTCGATAGCATATCCTCTCTTTAGCTGAACACTAGACATCTTTCACTCTGTTTTTTTTTGGCATTTTCTTATCTCAAATTCTTTTTACCCAGGTTGAGAGATTGGATTTGATCCAGGAGCATTCTATTTCTCTTCAAATGAGAAGTTGAAGAGAAGTTTTTAAGTTTTTAAGCAAGGTTTAAAAGACTAGAGTTTTTATCTTCATGTATACATATAAAAATACATGTTCTGTATAAAAATTATTAAAATACAACAAAGGAAAAGACATTCCTTTTAATTTCTTTTATTTAGCTTTTCTTGCCACAAGTAGAATCTATTCTTGTCCTTTTATTTTCTTCTTTCTTTGCTATAATCCTCTAAGGTGAAGCCCTCATTTTGACAGAAAACATTAAGGGTAGCTTATTTATGGGAGAGTGGGCATATTACCAGATGCATTCCCTGCTATTAGCATTATACTTCTCAAATTTCTCTTGTCCTAGTCCTCTGTTATTCATTTTCTTTACAAATGTCATTGATTTTGTACTGTTATAAGTCCTCTATTCCCCTTGCTAACGTTAATAATTTAAAATGTAGTGACACCCGTCCCTGTGGGGGAACATGGAAGTAATGGCACACCAGGATCTATGGCATTCAGCAGCCATTGTCGGCATAATTATCGGTACAGACCTACTGCTTGGCTATGGCAGATTGAATTATAGAGACAGAATAGCAACAAATCTGGATACTGCAGGGGTGGTGAATGTCATTTCTCTCAGGCAACCTCCAAGTGTCCTGGTTTTAAAATGTTCACCTTGTAAAATAGCTCTGCACGTTTTTATGTAAATGTTGCATATTAGCAGTGCTTAAGAGAATTTGTCCTAGTACATGTTCTTCCAAGCTAAATGTTGAATGCTTTATTTTTCACCAACAAAAATCTTGAAAAGTAAGCAAACTATATTTTTCTCCCTCTCCCTTTTAAATTCAACTTAACTGCAAGGCCCTTTGGCAGAGGTGGAGGTTGGGAGGCTTTCTCTTTAAGAATGGATAAGCTTAGTTACAATCCATTTAGATTCTAAAGATGTTCAATATTAGTGGGAAATTGAATTCTTATTCATGCTAATGAATTACCAGTTATAGTTAATTACAACTATATGGCCTAGTCTCCAGATACCTAATACACACCTTTCCAGATACTGAGTGGAAAAGCTAAGGATGTTATTGTTCCCAAGATGCTTCTTACTGGTACTCTGCTGCTCTTTAACTTTAATGAATATTCAGTACATCTTAGTTTAATTATTCCAAATGAGAGAGGAGAAACATTGGCTTCTCTATTGTAGTGTGCTCAAGGTTAACTTATAGGTGAGTAGGCAATTTGGACACTTGGGATAATTTGAAGATGCCACATATCCCCGCTATTTCACTGATAGTATTGTTGTTAAGGATATAGTCTCCTCTGCCACATTACACTTCTAAAATCAATTTGTATTTTATAAAATTAATGAATTCACATAATTTTAAAAATTGCACAGTACTGCAAAACTTAACATGAGATAAAACAAATCTCAAGCTCTTTTCTCTACCCTGGCTTACTCTCCTCACAGACATTTACTTTGAACTTTAGAATATTTTTTTCCGGTGTTTATAGGTATATTCCTAAATAATATGCCAAGTTGCTGTTTACTGACTGATCAATTTAAAGTGTTACCTATTATCTCCCTTAAACTACCACTTCATTTCTCTTCCCCAAACATAGTAATAGAATGATGTGTTAAATCATTATCACACAAAAATGTGTTATTCACTGAATCAAGATTATTTTACATTCTTTTGAACTTTGTTGTTATGTTCCTCTCAATAATTCCTCAAATTTTCTTCTAATTTTTAAAAATGACTATGAAATCACTTGCCATAGTTAATGTGGAAAATAAGATCCATCCTCTATGGTTTCATAATAATCTGAACTGTGTCTAGATTTCTGCTGTTTAGAATTTTCTTCAGTTACTATTCTTGGATTTTCCTTTATCTCCTTTGTGTATTGGACCCTCTGTTTCTTGAGACTTATATTATCTGTCTTGGTTTATTCCCTTGTTTTGGTAGTATTCATTGTTCACTGGATTCCTAAGAAAAAGTGCATAGAAAATCAACTCTTTGAGACCTTGTGTATCACAAAATATGCTATTTGAATCTTTCCCTTGACTGATGGTTTAACAGTGTATAGTACTTCAGGTTAAATATCAGCTTTCTTCAAAATTTTAAGGTATTATTCCATTGGTTTCTAATTTTAAGCATCACTGTTGGCATCTGACATTCTGATCAGATCCTTTATGCTATAATTTGTATCCTGACTGACAAAGGCCCATGTGTTGAAAACTTGGTCCCAAACCTGTGGTGCTATTGGGAAGTAATGAAAACTTTCAGAGGTGAGGTCTAGTGAAAGGAAGTTACGTCATTGGGGGCATGCCCTTGGAGCGTATAGTGAGATCCCAGCCCCTCCTCTTCTTTCCAGGAACCATTAGGTGACTAGGCCTCTTTTTGTATATTCCTACCATGACATACTGTGCCAATATAGACCCAAAACAACAAGGTCAAGTGACCTTGGACTGGACCTTTTGAAACTGTGAGCCAAAAATAAACTTTTTCCCTCATTAAGTTGATTATCTCAGGCATTTTGTCACAGTAACAGAAAACTGACTAACACACTTTATATGTGACTTTATTATCTCTGAAAAATTTTAGGATATTCTGTTTGTAGAATTCTGAAATTCGATGATGGACCATTATGGAATCTTTTTGCATTTATCATACTCTATTCCATAGGCCCTTTAAATCTAAAAAGTCATATCCTTTAGTACTGGAAGTTTTGCTTGTGTTATTATTTTATCATTTTATTCCCTCCATTTTTTCTCTTCTTTTTCTGGAATGCCTTTTGGTCAAATTTCAGACTTCCTATTCATCCTCTATCCAGCTAAAAACTACATGAATAGGAAGTCTGAAATTTGACCAAAAGGTATTCCAGAAAAAGAAGAGATATGAATTGCAGCTGTTGTCATCTTTGGGCATAGACCACTGCTAAAGTTGGGAACTGGAAACTAGAATTTCTCCTGAGCTTCTAAAACCAGATGTTTCTGTTGCTGCCCTTGCAGAATGGTTCCCTGGACCACCTACTTCATCACTTTATGTGCTTTGACATTACAGTTACCTATGGATGTGTCTAGTCAGACAAAGGCCACAGACTTGTGTCCTAGCTTCCAGAGAGCTTGAGATTTCATGTTCATTTTTAGGGATCTGTATTTTAATAAGTCAAAAATTCCCTGAATATAGGAAGTATATTCAAAAGTTACTCAACAGCTTGTTAATTCAGCTAGGGACAGTTGAAACTCCAGGTCAGTGGATAACTAGGGGGGAGGACTTTTGAAGACAAAATAATAATATAGGACTATCAAACCTGAATAGTACTTGCTTTCCAATTTTATGAAGATGATGATATTTTGTGTACTGCATTACTGGGTACTATATGCATAAAACAACTGTAAAACTGTCTCTAGGAAGTAAGTGGTCTTATTTATTTCATTTTTTTTTTGTTCCCATACAAAGTCTTTCATATGAACTAACAATGGCTTCCCCCACATTAATTATGTTACTTGTCATTGGAAAGTTAGTAATGGTCAAATGAATTCATATTATAAGTTCATGAATTTGCATGTTATTTATCTATGAATAGTTTTTTAGTTGATCTATTAAAGAAAATTAAAGTCATTTTAACATATCATAAGATATTATCAAACCCAATGATGCAGGTTTTTTAATTTGCAAATTATAATTACTTTTTAAATATTCCTTTTCTTCATTAGCCTAAAGACTCTCAGAGAGCTGATAGCATACTTTATTCATTTTATATCTTGTTATGAACATTGAACCTATACAATATTCAATGTATACTTGTAGACCAAATGACCATTCTGATTCAATGAAAATTATGTGAATATTTTTTTCATCACGTACAAAATTAGGCACACATGTTCAGAAATCAAGTCGAGAACCTATAGTCTTGTTCAAACTCTTCTACACAGTACTAAGTATGTGGTATTCCTAGAGCTCCTGGAGAGAAACTATATACACAGGATCTGCAGTAGGATCAGGAGCATAGACTATCAGGTTGGATAATCTATATTATTATACACCCACAGTAGGAACAGGAGCAGGTGGTATGACCAAAAGCAACAGAAAGGAATGACTGACCTCCACCTAATTAATTCGTCTAGCAAATTAATTCGAATTGAGAGGATGAAGGGATTGTTTCTTGATCAAATTTAGGGATTGAGGGGTCCAGTCATACAGGAAAAATGTGGGTATGTTGTTAGGGCTTTCTGGGAATAATAGTTTAGCATAATGTGATTGTTAGAACAGTAAATCAAGGTTTGACTTGGAATTGGAAATTCTGGAAGCATCTAGAAGCAAGTTCAATACCCAGGAGTACTAGAAATGGAAGTAAAAGAACCAGAACAAAAAGTCAATAGACTACCAGCCCACCCAGGAACTTGGAAAATGGACCAGTAGCACTGAAAGTATGGTTTCCTAGCAGCATTATCATCACCTACTTATTAGAAATGCAAATTCTCAGGTGCCACTCTTGACCAGAATCAAAATCTCCAGGGGTTAAATTCATCAGTCTGTCTGTTAACCTCTACGTGATTCTGATGAACTGAACTCTGGAACTCTGAGAGGACATCCAAGAGATTGAATTTAGTTTACCAACAACAACCACCATCTTCCTCCCCAAGCACATAAAGCATATCACATTACATCAACTATATATAAATTACATTAATGTGGGGGGAAGGGAACCCATAATGAACCACTCCTCAGTCTAAGACCTAGATAGGGTAGAATCTGTAGGTGAAATGCCTGAGTTGTTCACATTGTGCAAAACATTGCTAAATGTGCACAGGGATTCTAATTCAAGTCCTGATGGTAACTAGTCATGTAATCTTAGTAAAGTGATTCAACCTCTATATGTATTCATTTGTGAAGTGAAAGGAATGAATTAATGTTTGCAGAAGTTGTTTTCAGCTCAAAATTACAACCAATTCCATTTTTTAATTTAATAAACAGGGCAATTTAAAAAGCAATGGGTAAAAAGTACTGCATAACAGAATATAAACAATGCTATGTTTTTACTATTACAAATACCTTTTGGCAGCATGAAAATGAACATACAAGCCTTCTAAGTTTGACTATTGGAAGAGGTGTGGTAACAATTACAATCCACTAAACATAAAAATCCTTGTTTTAATTACTTCAGAGCTGAAGAAATGGGTAGTTGGTGGCTGTGATGTCATGGAATTATTAATCTAGTATGTATCATTTATATTCTAAACTAGATTGCCTGATTCTTGATAATTAGTCATGATTCTCAATTTCTTGTGACTGCAGGTTAGCATAATTAGTTGCTTATTTTATTTGTATTAGGTAAGAAAAAAGGTTAAACACTAAAATAACTTAGCCAGCCAGTGTTCATGTTAGAACAAGTTCCTTATTCCTTTTTCAGGATTCAGTCATCTCAATATCTTTATTTAGAAACAATGAGTTAGATCTGGCAGAGCCCTTAGCAATTATGTCATTCAAACTACTCATTCACCTATATCTAAAAATGGAAAAGGCAAAAATGGATAAAAGAATATATAGATATATTTGGTTTGTAACATAGCAATAACTGTTGATTAAATGTGTCTAAAATTTTCACTAAGAGGCAGAGTAATGTATTGACAATAATGCTGACAGTTAAGTCAAGCAGACCTGGGCTGAAGACCAGTTCTAAATTGCCAACATTACCTAAGTGCACTGTACCTGTTTTCCCATCTGTGCAATGGAAATAAAACCTATCTCACGTGATTATTGTGGGAAATAATGTTGTAATAATGTATGTATTGCACTTGCTATGAAGCCTGGCACAGAATGGTTACTCAGTGAATAGTAACTATTACTACTAACTAGAACTAAAGCCTCACAGGTCTCCCAAATGCAAAATTTTCAAGAAAGCTAAGTCAAACCCTCAGCCATATTCGTGTGTACTATAAACATAAAAGCCTGTATAACCTGAAGACCCTGTAGAAAGTAGAACAAATTTTAAAACTAATTTCCTTGTTGTTTTCTCAGTTCTTGAAATACTATTTCCCCAAATTTTGCTATCTCTTCAGCAATTACAAATTTTAATGTTATTTTAAGATTTGCTCCCTAAATCCAAATACTAGATTACTGAGTATAATTTGTTGTTTAGTTTTTTTTTATTAGTTTTGAAATTTTTTACAGACTGCATTTTTATTCATTGTACACAAATGGGTTACATCATTTCATTTCTATATTTGTACACAATGTAGATTCATACCATTTGTGTAATCATACATGTACATAGGGTAATGATGTCTGTCTCATTCCACCATTTTTCATACCCTCTCCCACTCATTTCCCTCTACGTAATCCAAAGTTCCTCCATTCTTCTCTCACCCTCCCACCCCCACACCCCCATTATATATCATCATCCACTTATCAGGAAAAACATTCGGCCTTTGATTTTTTGAGATTGACTTATTTCCCTTAGCATGATATTCTCCAATTCCATCCATTTATTTGCAAATAGCATAATATTATTCTTCTTAAAGGTTGAATAATATTCCATTGTGCAGATATATCACAGTTTCTTTGTCCATTCTTCTGTTGAAGGGCATCTAGGGTGGTTCCACAATCTAGCTATTGTGAATTGAGCTGCTATAAACATTGATGTGGCTGCGTTACTATAGTATGCTGATTTTAAGTCCTTTGAGTATAAATCAAGGAGTGGGATAACTGGGTCAAAAGGTGGGTCCATTCTAAGTTTCTGAGGATTATCCACACTGCTTTCCAGAATGACTGCACCAATTTGCAAATCCACCAGCAATGTAAAAATGTGCCTCTTTCCCCACATCCAAGCCAACATCTATTATTGTTTGTGTTCTTGATAATAACCATTCTAATTGGAGTAAGATAAAAACTTAGAGTTGTTTTAATTTGCATTTCTCTAATTACTAGAAATGTTGAACGCTTTTTCATATATTTACTAATTGCCTGTATGTCTTCTGTAAAGTGTCTGTCCAGTTCCTTGGCCCATTTATTGATTGGGTTCTTTGTATTTTTGGTGTAAAGTTTTGTAAGTTCTTTATAAATTTTGGAGATAAGTGCTCTATTTGAAGAGCTTGTGGAAAAGATTTTCTCTCACTCTGTAGGCTCTCTCTTCACATTCTTGATTGTATCCTTTGCTGAGAAAAAGTTTTTTAGTTTGAGTCCATCCCATTTATTGATTCTTGCTTTGATTTCTTGTGCTTTGGGAGTTTTGTTAAGGAAATCTGATCCTAAGCCAACACAATGAGGATTCAGGACTAATTTGTCTTCTATTTGGTCTCTGGTCTCTGGTCTAATTCTTAAGTCCTTGATCCATTTTGAGTTGAGTTTTGTGCAGGGTGAGAGATAGAGGTTTAATTTCATTTTACTACATATGGATTTCCAGTTTTCCCAGCACCATTTGTTGAACAGGCTATTTTTTCTCCATTGTATATTTTTGGTTCCCTTGTCTAGTATGAGGTGACTATTTATTTGGGTTCATCTCTGTGTCTTCTATTCTGTACCATTGGTCTGCCTCTCTATTTTGGTGCCAATACCATGCCATTTTTGTTACTATTGCTTTGTAGTATAGTTTAAGGTCTGGTATTGTGATACATCCTGCTTCACTTTTCCTGCTCAGAATCGTTTTGGCTATTGGACGTCTCTTATTCTTCCAGATGAAGTTCATGATTGCTTTCTCTATTTCTATGAGGAATGTCATTGAGATTTTAATTGGAATTGCATTGAATCTGTATAATGCCTTTGGTAGTATGGCCATTTTGACAATATTAATTCTGCCTATCCAAGAACATGGGAGATCTTTCCATTCTCTAAGGTTTTCTTTAATTTCTTTCTGTAGTGTTCTGAAGTTTTCATTGTGGAGGTCTTTCACCTCTTTTGTTAGATTGATTCCCAAGGTTTTTTTTTTTTTTTTTTTTTTTTTTTTTGAGGCTATTGTGAATGGAGTGGTTTTCCTAATTTCTCTTTCAGAGTACTCATTGCTTATGAATAGAAATGTGTTAGATTTATGCATATTGATTTTATATCCTGATACTTTACTCAATTCATTTATTAGTTCTAGAAGTTTTCTGGTGGAGTTTTTTGAATCCTCTAAATATAGAATCATGTCATCAGCAAACAGTGACAGCTTGAGTTCTTCTTTTCCTGTTCATATCCCTTTAATTTCTTTGGTCTGTCTAATTGCTCTGGCTAGTGTTTCAAGGACAATGTTGAATAGAAGTGGTGAAAGAGGGTATCCCTGTCTTGTTGCAGTTTTTAGAGAGAATGCTTTCAGTTTTTCTCTATTAAGTATAATGTTGGCCATGGGCTTAGCATACATAGCCTTTACAATGTTGAGGTATGTTCCTACTGTCCCTATTTTTTCTAGTGTTTTAAGCTTGAAGGGGTACTGTATTTTATCAAACGCTTGCTCAGCATCTATTGAAATAATCATATGATTCTTAACTTTAAGTCTATTGATGTGATGAATTACATTTATTGATTTCTGGATGTTGAACCAATCTTGCATCCCTGGGATAAACCCCACTTGATCATGGTGCACTATCTTATTAATATGTTTTTGTATGTGATTTGCCAGAATTTTGTTATGGATTTTTGCATGTACATTCATCAGGGATATTGGTCTAAAGTTTTCTTTCCTTGATGCATCTTTGTCTGGCTTTGGTATCAGAGTGATACTAGCTTCATAGAATGAGTTTGGAAGGGTTCCCTCCTTTTGTATTTCCTGGAATGCTTTGAGGAGTATTGGTATTAGTTCCTCTTTAAAGATCTTGTAGAATTCAGCTGAGAATCCATCTGGTCCTGGGCTTTTCTTGGTTGGTAGACTTTTGATGGCTTCTTCTATTTCGGTGTTTGAAATTGATCTGTTTAAATTGTGTACATCTGTTGTTTAGATTATTAATGTCTTTCTCTATAATCTGTTTGTCCTTCACTAGAGTTTGAAAAATAAAAATCACAAATTCGTACTTGTAGTAGATCTGGTTTCCTAGAAGTAGAATCTGAGACAGGGATTCAGGAATAAATGACTTACTAGCAATTCTTCAGAAAATAGAAGGGAATGAGAGAAGCTGAAGGGGAAATTGACATGCAAATAATATGGACTCTGAATTCTTGCCCAGCCTGATCCACAGACAAAGCTAGGGTCTTAAATCCCTCCACAGAAATATCATCTTGAGGCAAGAGGATCAGTCTTTTTTATATGTCACTGATATTACACACTCAGACTTTGGAGGGAGAGGAAGGAGAATTTTGGTAGTGGCTCCAATTAGCAAAGGCAATGCCCCATCTCATGAGAAGGCAGCACCTGTGAGCCATTGGCAGGAAACACTCCCAGCAATTGCAAAATGGGATCTTGGACTGGTTAAGGGGACGGAGGTGGGACACCAGCAGCAGCTTCTTCAGTTGAAAGGCTTCTAAATGCATTCATGCCTTCCTATTCATTGTACGCCAAAGAGTTTCTGGACTTATATGAGTAGAAATATAGTTTACACTCTGTCAGTCGTGTTGTGGGCTGTGGCACTCCGAGGGGACATCTTTTGCTAATTACTGCAAATGTGACAACCCTAAACTGCAAGTGAAGGGCTCCAGCAATTTGTGCTCAGTAGTACATGAAAGGCAATGCCAGCCAACATTTAGGGAAAAATAACACCTGAACACAAACTGTCCTTTCGTCAAAGTCCAATTATTATTTGTCTCTGCTTAATCATCTCTGAATCTTGATTTCATTGTTATCAGGAATAAATAAAAACCGATCTTCTATTCCTGAAACACTGCAGGTTTCTATTCAGTTTAGATTCTTGCCTTCATTTCTAACACTGTAATGCCTAAGACTTCAGAGAAGCTTGGACATCAAAACCCCTCGAGGGTTTTATTGATCAGGGTGAAGCTAGGAAATTAGAGGATACTTAAAATATTAAAAACAGAATGAATTTAATCCAGGAATTTATTTTCAGAGGCAAGAGAATATTGGAAAGTCAAGAGACCATGAACAAACTCGGAGATCAGCAATAGAAGAAAGTCACTACAAGCTTGAGGCTGGAGGACCAAAGGGAGAAGGTGCAACCAGAGTCACCTAGCAGAAGCTGGAAGTACAGCCTGTCAATTCAGTGGAACCTGGAAAAAGAGATGTATTCAAGAAAGAGAGGAGGGAGAAACTTCCTAATTGTCTTTTTCCACTCCTCCAGTATCCTGCCAGTGCCTCTTGCTGGCTCAAACCTGCTGGAAGCCAGCAGAATTGGGAGCTAGGAACTGTGCATTGTAGGAGACAGGCCCCCTACAACACAGCAGAAGGGTAATAAAGTGTTTTGAAGGCAAATAAACAAGGACAGGTAGAATAATATTTGCTAACACAACCTTAGCAGGCTATATTTGGTCTTCTAAGTTTCCAGTGTCTGTATATCATTAAGAGCTAGCAGCACATGTGTCCCAACTCCAAATTCATTTCCTCATGCCTGTACTTTTCCCATTCAGTTTCTGTTTATGACTAGCTGTAAAATTATTGGCTGATAACAATTCAGTATATGATCTTTACTGTTCCATATTTTCCTGTAACAGACACCTACTCTTCTTCAAAGCTGATGTCCATGATTCCAAGAAGTAGTGCCCACATTTATATTTTGTGACCTTGCCCTCAGGCCATAGAAGAGTGGACCAAGAATGAGTACCTAATCTCAGCTGGACCAACTAAATTGGTCTTCTGAACTGGAAATCTTATATTTCTTAGATGTTATTGAATACTAACTGCATTAGGTCACAATATGTAGACTTGCAAGAATGAAGGATGGCCATGTTCTATACAAACAAAAGAAGAGAAAAATTTGCAGAAAAAAAGCAAATGAAGTGTTCTTAGGGAGAAAAGCAAAGCTGGAAGATCTTGCCCCCAGCCCAGCCAGGGAAAGAGATTCATGGAAGAGTAGCCTGTGGACCTGACAGCTTTCCAGTCCTGAACAAACTTTCAGGAAGCTCAGTCTCATTCCTTCTGTTGGATTCTGAGAAATACTACAGCATCCTATGTAAATTCCTCTTTTGTGGATTTTTCCAGGGGTTTTCTGTTCTCTACAAGTAAAAGGTCCCTACTGAGATAACATTTTAACTAATTTGAACAAGTAATTTTTTTTGAACATTAATTCAAAAATTAAATTACATACTCATTTTCTCACATTTCCATTTTTTTCCTCTTTCAAAATAGTTAGGAAGACACAGACAGTGGAATACCGGTGCTTTTTTCCCCTTGAAACTCTTCATACTTAAACTCTTGTGTTATGTTCTGTTAGGCTGGGACTTTGAATTGATGAGAAAGGAAAGCTCTAAGGAGCATCAGAACTGACTTGGCATGTTGACTCAGTTCCTGCGTGACGATGGCATTTACATGCGTGCGCATTAAAGTGCTGACACTCATGAGAAGAATGTCACTCTGTCACAATTTCCTGTTTTAATGCAAGTCCAGGCAACATCTCAGTCTTCTTCAGGCTCTCCCAGCAGCACTGGATTTACCGTGTCATAAGGTACAGCCTCAATTTACTGGTCGGTTTTCTTTGGCTCTTGGCTCCACTCCAAGATGGACCAAGTTCTATGATAATCAGAAAAAGGTTAGAAAAATGCACTTAATTGGGTCTATACCATAACCATCCAAACAGGCCCATCAAGCCTCATTCTTATTGGAAAGACATGGAAGGAATACCAATATGCCCCTTCTTTTGAAGGAGATATATTTATGTGTCTCAGGACACAGAACCCCCAGAAATGTTCCTGAGGTACCAATCTCCTATATTTGATGCTATTTATAGCCTGTGTCTCCCTGGCAATCATTTGTCTGACCAAGAACCAAATACACTTGCTATTTCTATTCTACAGATCATTTAAAACACGATGTTATTTTAGGCAGTGAACTAGTATGATATCAAGTGGAATAGGAAGATGATCTAGGGGAGCCAAACTCTGCTTGAAAAGTGAGCTGACCTGACCTGGGTGTCTCACAATATCCTTTCAACAAATGCCTTTCTCCTTTAGTTAGGGCAGGTCAGTTTCTGTTGTTTGCAACTGCAAAATCTAAATGATTCTGAAATTTGTACCATGAAAATTTCAGGCAATAAATCTTCAGGAAAATTAAATTATTTGGAATGGGTTATCTAGTTGTGATGAAGTAAGAAAATCTTGACATGGGAAACTAGTATCATTCAACAGGGAATTGCTTTATTTCCTCTGTTTATGAGAATCTAGAACCTACAGAGATTCTAGAAAGCTTTAGGGCAGGAATCAGCAGAGTTGAGTTGAGTTGCAACAGAAACTTTATGATCCACAAAGCCTCAAATATTTATTCTCTGGCTTTTTACAGAGTTTGTCATCCCTTGCTTTAGGTAATTGCATAAGTTTCTGCCATCAAATAATAAAAGTATGAGGAATTCAAGAATTTAGAGCTAACATTAGATAGACTAACCAGGAAGAATGACAAATTCTAATCTGTAGATTCTTGCCTCAGAGTACAGCTTGATATTCAGGGACATTCTATGATAATTCTGTTTTAAAAATTTTTTAAATTTGTTTTAATTAGTTATACATGACAGTAAAATGCACTTTGATACATCATATTAGCATGATATTCTCCATCTCTATTCTTTGATAATTCTAAAAGGATCTATCTCAGAGAATTGAGTTAGCCAAAAATAAAACACATTCAATTTGATTCAGAGTTGGTAAGCTAATGATTTATGAATTATAGTATTTAAAATACTTTGTAATGACACAGGGAATGGTTATAAAAATAATTTATAACAAGGGAATTCACTGGTTATCTTATTGTACATTTCTTAAAGGAACTGTTGAAACTGAGATGTTATTTATTTATTTACAAAACTGACAGATGTTCAATTGTGCTGATTTTTCTGGTGACAGCAAGTGGTTCTCAGAAAAGAAGGAAAAGGGACACACACATTTAATATGTCCCTTCAAGGTTTTTAAACACAAGCAAGAAAGTAGCTACTTTTGAAAGAAACTTAGATTATACAAAGCATATTTGAAAATAGTCATTTGGACTTATGTCCATCATTATGTGATTTTAAAATTCAAAATGATAGTCTGTCACCTGTAAAAACTTGTGTTTCCAAAATTAAGTATTTTGAAATTATCTGACCTTTTAAAAATTTTTCAAATAAAGGCTTTTAGCATGCTTTATATTGGCTAAAAATATGGAAATACTTTTTGACTTACAAGAAATTTGTTATCAAAATTTCAACAAATTCATTTTAGGTGAATGCGATTGGAATACCTAAGTATAATGCCTGAGTCAGCAACACAAATGGTGGATTTCTTCCATTGTATCTCTATATTTTTTGTAAAGTATTTTTTCAACTATACCAACTAAAATATAGTATAAATACAAACTCATAACTAAAACTTTAGATCATATATAAAATGAATTATGCTAAAGTTTTAAAAAATTGTGAAACATTCAGTCACGTTGCATGCATTTAAAAGTATTATCAATATTTTAGGGAAAACTAAAAGTTAAAAAATTATTTTTACTCATAACACATTGACTTTTCAAAAAAAGCCTATTCATTGGTATCAATGCTATTTTTTATAGTTTATCTGCTTTGTGTTTCTTTGATTTTTTAATCATTAAGTATAAAGCAAGATGGCATTTATCAAATTGAGGAATTTCTGGTCTATTCCCAACTTGCTGAGAGATTTTCCTCTTAAATAAGTAGTAAATATTGTCAAATGCTCTTCCTATATCTTTTTAGATAAACTCATAAAACTGTTTTTTTTTCTTTTCAGTCTATTGATAGGTAAATTATACTGCCTGATTTTTAAAAGTTGAAAACATTCTTTTATTTCTGGAAAAAGCTCTGCTTGGTCTGGGGATATAGCTCAGTTGGTAGAGGGTTTACCTTGCAAACCCAAGGCCCTGGGTTCAATCCCCAGCACTGTGTGGGGGGTGGGGAAAAGCCCTGCTTGATGATAACGTAGTGTCCTTTTTCACATATTGCTTAATTCTGTTTTCAATATTCTCTTATGGATTTTTGTGTCCATGGCACATTGGTCTAAGAGGATAGATCTATTCTACCAGTAATACTGACTAAAGTTTTTTCTGATGTCGGTTTCCCAGATTTCCAAGTAATTCCAGTTCCAGCATGCTTTGATATCCCATTATTTCATGTTGAACTTCCTTATAACCACTATTCCAAGTGGACATCTCTCCCGTGATTGGATCTGCCTTATGAAACAACTTTCCCATGGTCCCTGAAGTTGCATCCACCACTGACTGGTTCCTGTTTATTCCCAGTGATGATTTATTTCCACTTAGACCCCAGGCACTCCTGTCTTCTCTATTCTCCTGCAGATAGCACAGTCTGCCAGCATGGGATTTAGAAATCCTTTGAAAGCCTAGGGAATTCTTCAAATGACAATAAAAGTAACTCCAGCACCCAGTACATCTGGCATCTCTGTGCCCACTGAGTCATAACACTGCCATTCCTAGAGCCTTCTCCATTGCCATGCTCTGAATTCCTCTCTATCCTTGCTCTTTCAGTGATTCATGTTTTTTCCTTCCCTTTTTCTTTTTCTTTTCTTTTCTTTTCTTTTTTTTTTTTTTTTTTGCGGTGCTGGGGTTTGAAACCAGGGCCTTGATGCTTTCAAGGCAAGCACTCTACCAACTGAGCCATAGCCCCAGCCCTTTCCTTCCCTTTTATATCATTTTTTTCCTCCATTGACTCTTTGTGATCAATGTATAAATATGCTCAAATACCTTTTAAATTAAAATGAAAGTTATTTTCATTGGTACAAGTAAGCAATTAAAATAAGTAAATGAATTAATAATCTCCTTCGTTTAGTTACTAACTTGAATCTTGCTTCTCCACAGAGAAGCTTCTGAAGAGTGACATGCCCTCATTATTTCCATTTTTTCTCCTTTGTCTATCATTAAGCAAGCAATATGAGCTTATTTTTACCCCTTTCATTTCAATGACTAAGGGCACCAATGACTTAGTAATTAATAAGTCCCTGAAAACATGTGAATTTTTAGTGATGTAACATATTGGCAGAATTTGACATCTGCTTCTTTGCAGTCTCCACTACTTATCAGTTTGGTGTCTATCTCTGCGATGTATATGATCATTCTCTTTGTTTTCTCTGTGGCTCTGCATCTTAAATATTGATTTCACCCAGAGTGTTATCATTCTTTTTTCTCTTTTTTGACTTTGAATATAGTAAGGGAGGTCCCCAAAAGATTTAGGGATTAGGTTATCATCCCTAAGAACAATTCTTTAGCAGCTCCCCATTGCATTCAAGAAAAGATTTAATTCTTACCATGACGTATAAGGCCCTTTGATATCTATCTATCCCAACCTCCCCAGACTCTTTCTCTGCTAACTGGTACGTCAGCCCCCCATCAGTACTTGCAGTTGTTGGAACAGGCCACTTCTCCTTACACCTTATTCCCTCTGCTTGGAGTGTCCCCTCTTATGTTTCCCCTGGTTTGTCTGTGAGGCAAGCTTCTTTGCAGCTTTGAAGCTTTCCTTCAATAATTAGGTCAAGTATTTACCACTTTTTGACACTTCCTCTGAATTTCCCAGAGGAGGTCACCCTATTTTCCTCTGTGCCCCCTTTTGCAACTTGCATGTGCTTCCATAACAGCTTCAAGTCCATTAAACTTATTCGTGTTGAATTGCTTCCTCATTTTACTGTAAGGAGATGGATACTGTGTGTGTACTTTTGATGAATAGGATCTGCCACTGCCTAGCACAGATTCTCAATAAGAATTTTGACTAATGATTAAAGAAACATAGTAGGAAAGAAGAGAGGGGACAAAGGAAAGATGCTCAGAATTCCAAGAAACTACTCTGATTCTTTGTGGCTTTCTATCTCTTCTGCTAAATAATCTTGAGTCTCCCAATTTTAAATCTTCAAATCATGGCTGAGGCTTCTGTTCTCACCTATTTGGATATAAATATCAGTTATTTTCTGCAGTCAGGTAAGTCCCTTCAAAATTCTCTTCCTGGAAGTTCTTTTGGAAGCTACCATCTTTCTCTACAATCTTGTTGCCTTTTCACTGACTCTCCTGATACGTAATAACGTCATAAGCAAAGAAAACAATATTTTCTTTTGAAAATGTCAATGACTCTTAATGATGGAAATATATTCTATAGTGATGCCATATTGTCCAGGAACAGTAGATATATTTCAATATTCTGTCTAAATATATTTCCATTGCAAAAATGCAATATTAAATACGTAGAAGCTTTTTATTTTGAATATTGTAATCAGTGTTCAAAAAAATGACCAATTTCTTAAGGAAAGATAAATATTTCTGGAGGTTTTCGTATTTTAATTCTTTTGAATTAGCAAAGCTATAAGTGATAAATAAAGAAAATAAATTGTTACTCTGAAGGTGAAGAAAGTAACTGAGAGTAACTTTCTTGTTTTCTAAGCAATTAGAGGCAGGGTAGGTAAGAGGGTTCATGGCAGTGCAAATAAGGAGAAAAATTGACAGTATACAATTAACTGTGTCATAGGGACTTCTGCAAGTGTTTAAAGCATAACTACTCATAAGGTGGAGAATTCACTGTTTTGGGTAGTATTGGATATCTATTGATTCTATTGGAAATGTGGTAGAAAGGGACTTATGATCTGTTATTCTAAGAATTTGCCCTTACTTCCCTTAGTTTTCATGAATTTCTCAGAAATAATCTCTGCTAATGAAGTGGGTTGTCTTTTAAAAATCAACCCTGTAGAAGGCAAATATTTATTTGATAAAAGAAAAAGTAACCTTCAAATATTTCACTTATCAAAAACAATGAGTCAAAGAACAACTGCTTTTGCAATCTACCTTTCATGGTGAGAATTTCTTCAACCAATTCATTCCAGGGCAGGTCTTTATCTTAGTCTTCACATTTATTTAAACCAAGGCTATGACTGAAACTACTTTATACCTAAAAATAGCAAACAATATACTCTTCCTGCTTCCTTAGGAAGGCAAAACATTGTCCCAAGGACATTTATTCTCTACATGTGTTTACTCTCTGAAAATGTTCTATCACTCTCTCCTGCCGTGTAAGCTTCATTTGTTATCGTTTTACTCTTTCTTAAGCGATTTTAGTTTCCTTCCCAGGATTTGCCTTACAAGGCAGACTCCTGATTTTTCTCTCCTTTGCCTCTTCTTCTTCCTTATATTACTTATTATTTTGGTAGAGGCTAGATTCTTATTTTCCCTGTCTTTAATTTTTGTTTCTTTAATTCCAAATTGAAAAAACCAACTGCACTTGGATTTCTAACAACTTATATTCTGGGGATATTGTGTTGATATGGTACCTAATATGAAAAGTTTCTAATTGTTGTTGCTAGAAAACTCTTTGAATTACAATAAAAGCCTTTCCTTTTTGTCATCAATAATGGTTTATTCTTTTGATTTTCAAAGCATCTGAATCTGCCCTCATTTATCAATATAGAACACCAGTATTCTAAGTTCTCTGCAGGCAGCATAAACCCTAATTGTTTTCTATTCAGTTACTTTCAAAACCCAGTAAGAGATGAAGGATTTACAAGCATTTTCAATGAAACACTCTAGATTGAAACCCCTAAGTTATTTTTTATTAAATTAGGTCCCTGAAAAGCTGCATGGTTGTTCTGTATTAAGTCTCTGAAAGGACCAAATACACGAAGGTATATTTTTAAAACTCTTGACTTTAACAGAAGATTGCTACAAGATTTAAAAAAATAAGGAATTCGCTTTCATACCGATTGTTTGATCCGATTATAAAACTATTACTAAGGGTATTTTTCTTAAGCAATGTAAGTTACTAATCTCTCTATAAAATGAGATATTGCTTTTGGAATTTAGTTGCAGAAAATGAGAGGCTTTCCAGAAGCATTGGCATGATCTTTTTTCCCTGATGATAGTTAAAAAGTGCTGTATTTTTCCCTCATTACTTGCCCCACCCTTGGCTGCTAGGATACTCAAAGCAAAATCTGATGCACAATCACATCAATTATGTCAATGCTTTCAAAATGTTGGACATTTTTATATTAACTTCAGAATGCTTACTGTATCTTCATACTTCCAGAAGAAAAATTTATATTCTACTTTTAATCAGATTACTTTTTTCCTTTAACATCTTTTACAAAGATTACTTGGATTTGATGTGCCAGTGTCATTTAAAACTTACATTAAAACAATAAACTATTAAAATAAAAATTGTTATTTGTGTACTATTTATAATGTTTCATATACTTTCAGTGGACCATATAGAACATATGTTAGAAAATATTAAGTTACATTAACCTTCAGGATGAATTTGTTCTATCCCTTTATATTTCGTTTCATTTTTTTATTTGAAAATTCTTTGTGTATGCCTTTTGTTGCCTGAAGGGACTTGTAACTGTAGTTGGCAGAAATCTAAGTGCGACTAGTTTATGTTTAAAAAAAGTAAATTGAAAGTATTGGTTTGCATGTTTGAAAAGTACAAGGAACACCTCTTCAGGATTAGCCAGCTCCAAGCTCAATGACTTCAGAAGGTCTCAACTATTTATTCCTCACCTTTCAGTTTTATCCTATGTAACTGGGATTCTTGGGAAGACTCTCTTCATGTGCTGGCTTCCTGTAGCTCCAGGGTTTATCACCAACTGCTTGGCAATACTTTCATTATGAACAAAGAAAAAACAAAACAAAACTAAACAAAAAAAACTTGCTCTTTTCCCTAATTAGAGCAAAGGGCTTAAGTCTGGCTCTCATTGCCCTGAACAAGGTCACATGACCATTACTGATGCAATCATTGTGGCACGGTATGGGCAATGTTCTGATTGGTAGTGTCTGGGTCACACACCTTGGGAAAATGGGTTAGTTCCACCCACATCATATATATTAATAGTAGGGTGAATAGTTTTCTAAAGAAAAAAGTGGTTGTGGTTACCAGAAGTAGGAAAAATGAGTGCCAGGTAATAAAATTACCAGGTGTATATCACAAAGTCACACTGCCAGATTTAGGGAAAAATAAATAATTAAAGCAGGGCACCCAGATATGATTAAATTTCAAATAAACAATTAGTGATTTTTACTAGAAGTATGTTTTATACACTATTTGGTACAGTTTATATTAAAAATTATTTATTACTTATCTGAAATTCAACTGGATATTCTATAGTTTATCTGATAACCCTACCACAATCATATATAAATAAATTCAATTAAAAAGAATAAAACTTACAAAATTGACTTTAATGTAAGAGGAAAATAAGTAATCTCATATTAGCCACTTAATCCATTCAGAATCATAGGTGATATAAATATCACTACAGTAAAAATAAATAGCATGTTTATGACCAAATTTCCATTAACAACAACAATTTAATCTCAATTAATTCAAGCAACTTGTCTTTATTTTGTTTTCATAAGTTTGGTTGATATGATTATCTATATCTTACACTTTTTGGTTTGTTCATCTGATAAAGACCTAACTTGTTAAGATATTTCCACTGGTTTAGCATTCCTGAATATGTAAAACTAGATTAGGACATTTAGTTACATTTATTGGGCCATGGCTGCCACAGTATTTCCTTGTCTCAGGATGTTTTATACTTACATCACCCGATAGACTCGTGTAAGGCTGGCAGATTCATCACCATGTACTGTGTATCTACACCACCCTCATTTTAATAATAGCACTTCAGTTGACATTTGAGGACTGTCAGTCCAGGAATCTGCCCTCTTTGAACATGTAGGCATGTGACACAGCTCAGGCCAAGCAAACAATTCCTCCCTGAAATTTGAGTTTGAAGAGGAGTTGCTTTGGAAACAAAAAAGGAATTGATTCATTCTGATGTTGACTACCTGAGAAGACTGTCCATGAACTCATTTTGGCAAGATCCTAGGCAAACAAGACAGTCCTCGTATTTATTCTAAGATTTATATAAGCCTCTCTATCCTTTTACTAATTTCCTTTTTACATGCTGCAGTCTGTTTTTGTTCTTAGAAACCCACAAACCTTTCTAGGTAGATGTCATATCATTTTGACATTTTAAATTGTATTTCTCATGTCAACTTAAGCAAATACCAATACTGTAGTAGAATTTCTAGGATAAAGTTACAGTGAGAGAAACACAAATAATGACTTTATTGTCTATATCTATTTAGTCCTTGTTTTCCCCTTTCCTAAGAAGAACAATGCATTCAAGTAAGAGGGTCTTCCTTACTTAACCTCTTTTACATCCTCAGTTATCTATTACGTTCACATACAGTATAAGGCTCTTGGAAGGATATAAGGTTAAGAACATAGTTTGGGATTTTTGAGAGTCAATAAAGCAGGCTGGGTTCCATAGCAAGTCAGCTCTGTGATGGACTTAAGTGGTCAGGCTTTGTACAGGAGCGTTTAGGGAATCTATACCTATGAAAGAGAGGGAAAGGAAGCAGGAAGGAGAAAGAAAAAGGAAAAGTTGAATTGTGGAGCAGACCCAGCAATAGTTTTGGGCCACCCTGGAGAGCCTGGTGCTAAGAGGGTCTTTCACAAGGTGGGGTCAATTGGCCATTGATGAGAGTTGCCAAGACCTTCACCGAGATGGATCTCTACAGAGGGAGCAATCCTGATGGCACCGGAAGTTGAAGGCTGTCTGCCAAACAGTCCTTCAATCAGCTGGGATAACAAGTTCTGCCAGGAGTCAGGTGATGCATCACAACATCCACTACAGTTAACCATCCAGTGCAAAAGATTATGAGATGCAAACATCTGTCTTTATAATTTATACAGTCCATTTACAGATGATCTCATAGAGAAATAATAGCTGTCTCAAACCCACAAGGGAAATAGATTGAAAAAACAAATAAGCAAAAAACCCAGCCACCTGCCTGTATAAGGTAAACTGTGAAATGAAGACTAGGTGTTTAGAAAAAAAAAGAAAACACAGTTATTAAAGAGACAGGGTCTTACAATACTAAAAGTTAGGCAGAACATAATATCAGAACAAAGGATAACTGTTTAAACTGAATAAATATAACTAAAAACAATTCATTGCATTGTTCTTATTTATCTCATTTCATCATGAACAAGAGAAAAGTTTGTCACCAAGAGTTTGTGTCCTAGCATTTGGAAATCATTGCTCTAAGTGGAATGTTAAAAAAAAATAAGATAAAAAGCCACAGTGGATATTCCAGGGACGACTTTGTACAAAGCGTGACATTGAAGCTGGACAGTTCTGGGAGGACAGGTAGCAGCATGAGTCAGGGAGGAGATTTCTGGTTGAATAGAGACCTTGGACAAAGGCATAGAGATTGGGATGAGTGGGGTGTGATCACATGCTGAAGCAGAGTACTTCTGCTCAGGAGGGACTTAGTCATGCATAGGAGAATAATGACTAATTGAGAATTGGAACTAGATACTCTGACATCTAGAGGTGTCAAATCCGAAGACTGAATACTTGTAACGTGAAGGCTGAAGTTTTTATATGTACACCCTTCACACACACAACCATACACCTTCATCTCATCTTAGTGGTGGGAATGAGTAAGCGGAATGTGACTTGCGGAATGGTAAATAAAACAAGTGGTAGGTAAGGTATCCTTGGGACAGATTTATAGAAACTTGGAGTAAAGCCAAGCTCTGCCTAATGAAAGTCGTTTGGTGTTTTCTGCCTCCAGTGAGAAGGAAGTCCAGTAGGGTGGGCAGATCAAGGACACGGAGGGCTGCTTGCCAAGCAAAGGGCAACCAAACTGATAGCTGATGTTGCAGTGAAGGAACTGGATCTGATGGCAGACTAAAGCACACCTGTGACAAAGAACTGTTGGTACCAACTATTGATGACACATCACGAAGTCTCCGAAGACTCACCATAGTCTTGTTTTGGCTGTCTTTATTTCCGATGCCACTGAAACGTGTATTCCCTAAGTAGAATAGTTTTATGATGGTTCAAGTCTATTCTTGCTTAGGAAGCTACTGGCAGTCTTTAAATTTCTTTCCTGATTCCTGATCAGATTTTTTACTCACTTCTTTTCATTTTACTCTCGGTTGAGATGCTTGCTGTTAATGCAAGAAATTGTCCATGTGCCCTTCTTACTTGAGTACCTGTTTGGGCTGGATATATAGCTCATTTGGCAGAGTGCTTCCTAGCAAGCACAAGTCCCTGGGTTCAATCCCCCGCACCATAAAAAAAAAAAAAAAAAAAAAAGAATAAGAAAAACTGATTTATCTGATCTGAGCCTATTTTTTTAGAAATTAGACATTTACTATTTCAGTTAATTCCTATTTACGAATAATAAGTTTGCTCCACTATTCTCTTTAATTCTTTGCCTCTTTTCGATGGAAGAGTAAAACAAGTATATATTGATCACTACTTAAAATCCCATTGTTTTAAAATTTTGTATAAATTTTTACTAATTAAATTTTATACTAGTTGTAGAGAGAACAACTACAATGTACTTAGATACTTTGGGGATAAATATCCCATAGAATGTTTTTATGTAAAGTGCATTTCTTACATAGTATTAGCTTTCAATAATTCAGTTTCACCTTGAGGGGTGTGTGTGTGTGTGTGTGTGTGTGTGTGTGTGTGTGTGTTTTGCATTTGTGGTATGTGTGTGGAATGTGTGTGTGTGGCATGTATGTGTGATGTGTGTGTATCTGCTGTGGTGGAGTGTGTGTGGTATGTGTGGGGGTAATGTTGCATGTGGGATGTGCATGTATGGTATGTGTGATATGTGTGAGTGGTGTGTATGTGTGATATGTGTGGTGTGTATGTAGTGTGTGTATGTGGGATGTGTGGGGTGTGTGTGAGTGGCCTGTATATGTGGTGTGTGTGATGTCCGTGTATGTGTATGTGGTGTGTATGTGTGGTGTGTGTGGTGTGTGGTGTCTCTATGTGTGTGATGTGTATGAGTGGTGTGTGTGTGTGATGTGTGGTGTGTGTGTGGTGCTTTTGTATAATGTGGTGTGTGTGGTGTGTGGAGTGTATGTGTGGTGTGTGTGTATGATGTGGTGTGTGTGTGGTGTGTATGTATGATGTGTGTGTGATGTGTGGTGTGTGTGTGCAATGTGTATGTATGATGTGACTTGTGGTGTCTGTGGAGTGTGTGTGTGGTGTGTATATATGATGTGGTGTGTGTGTGTGTAGTGTGTGTGTGTGTGTGTGTGTGTGTGTTGTGGGTCGGGGGCGTGCATTTTCTTTATAGCAATCAACTCTTCCTTTAAGTCATAGCTTTACTCTTTGCTTTATTGAAATCCCTCAAATTCATGATTCAGAACTCAAAGAATTCTCAACTTAGATGGAATTTTTGGCAGTGTTCATGCTGTTTTATTCTCTCCCCTCAAGTTCCCTACTTCTTTTGAGATAGGGTCTCACCATGTTGCTGAGGCTGTCTCAAACTCATGGGCTTGAGTGATTCTCCCGCCTCTACCTTCCAAATGGTGGGGACTACAGATGTGTGTCACAGTGCTGCCTGCTTTCTGATGAATAGATTCATTCAGTCCAGCAGTTGGTCGGTCAGTCAGTAAATCCATATTCATCCATTCACTCACCAACCATTTGTCTTGCATTCCGCTGTGCCTGGCCATCTCCAAGGCAGGGGGAATCAAGAGTGAATGAGGCTGTCTCACACACCCAGTCTTTGCCCCTGTGTTTCGCTCAGGTGCTTCCATGCCTCCACCTCTCACCAAATCCTGTTAATTTCACCTCTTCTTCCTGCTAAATCTTTCCCTTGCTGCTGTCATCAGTCTTCATTACCATCATTCTAAATCAGATGCCTAACTGGGATAACTACGAATGCTAATTAATGAATCTCTCTTCTTCCTCTGATTCACATTTGAAGCTGCAGTCGAAGGATCTTCCTGAAATGCAAATTGGATTTTGTACAAGCTACAAGTCGCATCTTCCATTCCCCTCTTGATGTGCTCCGGAACACTAACATTCCTCAAGGACCTTCCTGATCTGTTCATACAGATGTAACTTGCCTCATCTCCTGGTACTTCCTCCCTACAATTCTTCAGTTCCTGGAACATGTGCACCCTCTCACCACGGGGTCTTCCGACACCCTTTCCCTCTGACTCTTCACTTCAACATTCTTTATCTCCCACCTCCTTCATCACTTTTCCCCCTAGTTAATTCCAACTCATACTTTATGTCTACCTTAGGTCTCACCTCTTCAGGAGACATTCTCTGGGTTAGGTTTCTCTTCTGGGTATGCCTTTACTGTAGACAGTATTGAAATGAACTCTCCTATTGTTTCTGGGTCTCTCCAGAAGCAAGAAGGAGAGGGCAGGGAAAATGTCTTTTCTGCTCTGTATTCCTATAACCTAGTTTACTGCTTGTTACATTGAAGGTCCTAAATGAGCACTTGAATGAATGAATGATTAAACAAGAGAACAGTTGTTTTAGTTAGATTTTCATTGCTGTGACCAAAATACCTGACAAGAGCAATTTGGAGGAGGAAAAGTTTATTTTGACCCATAGTTTCAGAGGTTCAGTTCATGCTCAGCTGACTCCATAGCTCTGGGAATGAGGTGAGGCAGAACATTACCTTGGAAGGGTGTGGTGGAAGAAAGCAGCTCAGGACATGGCAACCAGGAAGGAGAGAGAGAGAGAGAGAGAGAGAGAGAGAGAGAGAGAGAGAAAGAGAGAGAGAGAGAGAGCGAGAAAGCGCTCCACCAGGGTCAAAATATAAACCCCAAAGTCATGCCCTCAGTGACCTGCTTCCCCAAGTCACACCCTACCTGCCTATAGTTATCAGCCAGTTAATTCATTATCAGTGGACTAATCCATTGATTAGGTTATACTTCCCGTAATTTAATCAATCACCTCCAAAAAATTCTAGCATTGTTTCACATATGAGTTTTTGGAGGGATACCTCATATCTTAAACCATAACAACAATTCATCAATTATTTTAAGAAAATACTTAATAAGTCACTTAAAATGCCACAAGAGTTCAAATTCCGTATCACATACCAAAGCTATACATAAAAAAATGACCGATGATTTTGTTGTTAGTCTTTAACCACATCTAGAATAAGACAAAAATATTGTAAATTAGGTGTTCTCATCATGAATAAAGTGCGGAGTGCAGCTAATTTGTGGCAGGGACTTATTTAACCTCTTTGATTTTTATCTCTGAATTTTGCTTTGTCCTTTTTTACTTTCCCCCCCCCCCTCCTCATTAGATAAATTGCCAAAATAGCCCCCCTACCTTTGGTTCATCATTGTCCTGATGAATCTAAAATAGCAAACTTTCCTAGGCAACTAGTGAAATGGTACATACAGTGAACCAGAAATGGGAAGACCTGCAGTTATATGGAAAAATAGAGACCACATATATCTTAAGTTTGTAGGCTTGTACTGGTCAGGTCATTTTGTTCGTATGGAATTGAGCCTGAAGTGTTCTCCCAGACACAATATTTAGCTGTCTGTAATCTTTTTTAAATAGGATTTAATTTGCAAATTTCCAATTTGTATAAAGTTTCAAGAAAATATCTGTACTACATAAAGTAAGTTATATCTCCATATATCTCTGAGTTATCTTCACTTGTATGTAATTCTTATATGTTGGAGCTCTCTGTTTCAAACTGGACAAGGTCCACTGTCAGGACACAGGCATTATTGTGCATCTTTTAGAAACTGGTGGGACAAGCCTAAGGAGATTCTGATTTCCATGAGTTGATTAGCAGGCAGAGCTTCCTTTTGGGCTACAAGAAGTCTACAGAAGTGTTGTGTGTGAGAGTCTATGAGCTAGAAACAAGTTTTAATCCTTAAGCTGCACATTTGAGATGTCCTGGGAGACATGGTCTCTGTCAGTAATGATGCATTCCTTCAAGTGGTTTCTCAGTCAAAGTTGGTGGAAGGATTGGTTGTGGCCACATAGGCAAGAGGCCCCTGGAGACTGAAAAAATGTTTGTAGTGGATGGATATTGTACAACATGGTATTACCCCATGAAGTACAAAGGAGGATTTAAGCTTGTCAAATTTGAGTAGTTAAGAAGCAAAAGTTCATTTGTATCCCCAAGATGATGAGACAAGGAGAAACTGGGATTAAACTTATAAAAGGACTGTATGAGTTTCTAAGTCAGACACCGTCATTGTGTTATTTTTATGAGAGAAGTTCTCCCACCGTAGTTTATACTTGCTCTGTGCAAATAGTAGTCATTGGCCACATGTGTGTTGAATACTTGAATTGAGATGTGCTTTAAGAGTAAAATGTATGCCAGATTTCTGAGACTTAGAAAAAAAAAGGAAAGTTTTAATAATTTCTAAACTGATTAAACTTTGAAATAATATTTTGAATACATTGGGTTAAATACAACATATTACTAAAATTAACTATACATTTTACTATGTTTCATGTGGCTATTAGAAAATTAAAATTTATACATGTAACATGTACTCTACTTTTTTGTACAGGACTGACTGATACTTAACATTTGGGCATTAAGTCATATGCCACTTGTTTTCCTTTTTAATTTGTGCTTACAAAATTTTTAGTTTAGTTTGATAAAATTATGACCTACTCATGAATAGGTTCTGTGTTTCTATTTTTTATTTTTTCAGGTGCTTAAAGCACTGTTAGTGCTTAATAAATTTCACTGTATACTTGTTGACTTGAATTTATTAAAGAAGTTTTATTTCCATAAAACTCTGAGTCAATTTTAGATTGTGTCCTAGATAAGTGTTTTGACTATAAACAGAACTTTATATTGTTATAAAAAGTATTCAGTTCAGAAAATGTGCTAATGAGTAACAGAATTATATTAATTCTATCATGAGCTCATATTTCTATCTCTTGATTTTACATGTTTAAAATGGGAAATTTTAAGGTATCAGAGAAATTTCTTCATTAATGTTATTGCTATTTCTATAAGTTTTAGTTAATTTTTGTAACTAGGAGAAATATTAGTAGAATTTCCAAACTTTCAAATTATTAGTTTTTATTTTGAACTACTTATTTTGAAATAATTGTTCTAGAGAAGACTGATAAGAACAGCATAAAAACCTCTGTGTACTTTTCAGGGAAATTCATCACCTGTTCTATTATGACCACATTTACTTTATTAATCCATATCTATCAATCTGTGTATCTATCTTCCTATCTACTTATATATCTTCATATTGCTAATTTTTTCATAAAGTACTTAAAAGGTAGTTGCAGACAGTAGACTTCTATGTCCCAAAATATATTAGTGTTTCTTAAGAATGAGGATATTCTCTTACGAAATTATAATGCAATGTTCAAAGTTTATGGCAGAAGAACCTGCTCACTCATGGCAGCAAAGAGAGAGACAGGAAAGAGCTGGCGTCTCAATCTCTGCTTTAAGGGCCCTCTCCTCCTGCATTGACCTAACTTCCACTAGGTTACAACTCCTAAAAGATCCACCTCCTCCCAATAGTGCCATTGACTGGCTATTAAACCTTTAGCATATGGGCCTGTGGGTGACATTTAAGATCCAAACCATAGCAATTTTTTACATTGATTATATGTTGAAATAATAATATTAAGAACATTTTGAATTAGGATATTATTAAAATTTATTCCACTTGCTATTTTAAAAAAAATTTAAGTTGGCTTCTAGACCAAGTTAAATTACATTATGGTTCTCCACTGTGTTTCTATGGACAGAACTAGTTCTAGAACTTTGGTTATTTTATAAGTGGTTATTTCTTTATGAAGCTTCCCCCCAGGCTTGCCTCCAAGCCTGAGATAATTGATGCCTTTCCACAGTTCAAATCACTTACAATGTGGTCAGCAACCATAATATAAAACAAAGAAGAGATTGTCAATCTATGCAGTCTTAGCATTTTGGCTAGAGTGGCTTTCAGGCAAGAAGATAACATTCTTTAACTTTCATCCTAATTGCTAAGTAAGAATTCCATTGTGTATTTTTCTTTCTCAGTGGTATAAACTTATTATTCAAATTATATAGTTTCAGGAAAAGAGCTGCAGAAATGGTGAGGACCCTTGAGTTAGAAAAACAAAAATATGTCATTATGTTTAACAGTTTTGCAATCTTTCTGTTGCTATTATCAACATAAATACTAATATTAAATGTGGAGTAACAAAATAGTTTTATCCCTTGATAATATTAATGCAGTTTTTTTTTTTCTGTCTGTTTCAAAGAAAACTAGTCCCATAAGAGTATGGTTACTTTACCCCTTGTGTGTCTGGCACAATTCCAGTTTATCCCTGACACCCTGGCATAATTATTAACAGGTCTCCCTTTCATTTCCCTAAGTGACACACTTTGGGCCATAAATTACATGGCCACCCTTTCTAAGACACTGCAGGATGACAGAATGCCTTGGTTAAATAAGTTTGGGAAATTAATCATATTCCATTACTCACCTAGAAATTTATAACATATATTAGCATCAAAAATGTCATATAATAGATATATTTAATTTAGTTTAAGTCAATGTTTCCTAAATTTATTTCATGGTGAAACAATTTTTTCCCTTGTAGTACATATCAACACCCCAAAGAACATAGTAGTTAATCTATACACAAAAATTTTCGAGATC